>NC_086321.1:144483281-144783281 GCF_036172605.1 Pelobates fuscus | reverse complement strand
AGAATACTTCCTTGTGTTTGCAAATCTGATCATAAAAATCACAGTGGTTAAAAATTAACAGAAAAAAAACAATAAAGATAAAACCTCATAAACTAAAAATTTAAAGCCATTAAAGGAACATCTAAGCCTCTCCGAGAACAATTTAACAGCCAATATTGACAGCGCCATTTGTTTTTCGGTTTCCTCCTGATTGATATTTTCAAGGATCATTTCCTCTGTCCACTTTGCGCTCCACACAACCTTTTGTGTGACCATAACTGGAAATTAAAAAAAGCTTAGCCAAACACCAGCCGTAAGGGGGGCACTGAACCACAAAGTACTGTTAAGGAACCTTAACGCTAATTCTGACACAGTTTTCCATGGCCTGCAAGGACAAGAAAGCTTTATGCCTCTACAGCAACCCCCCCCCCCCCCCTCCTTCCCCCTCCGCACAGCTCCCTCAAACGGGGAAAAGGAGATCAGTATGGCGTACCCCACAGCCTTAGAACTGGGAAACGTAGGTTTGAATCCCAATCAGACCTGATCAGTAAATGTACTTGGGCAAGAAACCTCACAGAGTATGAGCTTGTTTGAGAAGAGCCTTCAAACATCCCATTTCTAAAACTAAAGCACTGCGGAATACATTGGAGCTAAATAAATGCCAATAATAAAAATATAATCCAATTCTACCTGCAAAACGCAAAGGATCAATGTTTGAGAGTAGGGCATTGATATATCACTCTGCCTCCTTCCCCTGTGGCAGCAATTCAAAAGGATATCATAGAAAATCTGTTTTGCTAAAGGGCTTAAGTTGATCTGAGAAAGACATTTGGGAAAGAGACAAAAAAGGAAGTAAAGTGAGGGGGAAGTGGGGGATAAGCAAATGAGGCAAACAAGAGTGTAAAAGGCAGTATGGAAGAGCTAGTTGGTAAGTAAAATATTGAGGGTTTATATGGGCTAGAATTGTAGGGTCAATCTACAAAGGTAGTCTACATGCATATTTAAATTCCTAACCCTTCAGTGTTTCTTTAAAAACTTTATGAACACTGCAGTATCTGCAATGGATTTGATGTGGTTTTTGAAACAGGCAAACAAAAAATAAAACAAGATAGCTCTGTTGCATAGCATCTAATCTCAGTTATTAGGCAGTTTTACACATCTTTTGTTGTGCCTTTCATACAGGATCGCTATGAAAAATTCATATTGTCAAAAAATATATTTATTTAATTTTTAGCAAAGCTAATGAAATTTGGTTGTGGAGAAAACTCTTAAATATAGGAGACCAAAAGCACTCAGGATGTGTTGGTATCCAGAATGTGCCAAGAGTGTCAATTTAAAGGGGAACAGTCACTTCCAAAAACCGAAAACCAAAAACCGAAAATCAATTATAACTTTCAAATCCAAAAAGGTTTACATTTCTTCTTTAATATATATTAAAGAATTGGCAAATAACAACAATCCAGTTTACTCCAGGCACTGCCAGATGCAAAGGACAGAGCACCCACTTGCAAGATAGAAAGGTGTATGTATAAAATATAGGGACAAGAAAACATAAAAATCATGGGCAGCGTCAATTCCCTCTTAACACCTTCTACACCCTTAAATCACTCTAGATGTTGTGGGCTTGGAAGCTAGTTTATGTTTGAGTGAGTCCATTCTATTCTGTATGAGAGGGAGGGAGAGATTGCGAGATAGAATCAGATCCAGATAGCGTCATTTGTATGTCACGTAACAAAACTTCCAAAAAAAACGTTTACAAAAAAAGAAAGCACAATGTGTAAGTATTAATACTTTCACATATTCCGGTAAAAACATATATATATAAAAAAAAAAAAAAAAAAAAAGGTACTGAAATGATTCATGCCTGTAATAGAACATTTTGTTTTGTATTCACAGCTTTGCTGCTGCCGAAATTAATCAACGTTCTCTGCAACTTTACAAAACAAAGATTAAAAATAGTTAAAATGAATATAAATAAATATTTGGAAATTTATAAAAATTACCATGTCGCATTGTGAATCGGATGCGTATTGTTGGTTACCCTAGTATAGTCAGATAAATGGATAGACAAATATACACAAAAATGAAGCAAATTTTGAGAAAAATTCCTACCACAAAGCCATACTGAGGCTGTGTTTTAACAGATTAGAGTTACTTGATCAGCATCTATCCAAGCTTTTTATAAAATGAAATACAGCTTTGATGTGTACTTATTTTACAGATTTGCAAGTGCCCCTCTGTCCCTCTTTTCTGGGATCTCCTTTATTGTTGGTGCATGTGAGTCTATAACACAGCTCCATAGCAATAATAAAAAACAGTACATTACAATTAATGTGTTTAGAGATCAGTCTGTGTAAAGAAGATACATTGTTCTTGTTCTAAATTACATTTTATTTGTATAAATTGCTTTTCATAAGTAACCTAAAATGTCTCAGAACAGCCTGCCCCTGGCCCAACTCACACCTCTAAATATCTTTGTATATTGGAAATGTTGGGAGGTATGTATTATAGCTCACAAGAGGAAGATAGATTTGGGAATCTGGTCTGGCCATCCTAGGTTTTCTTTTTTTATGTTATGCCACATGTGAAGACACCAGATAAAGGTCCTTAGCATGCAGAATGTAAGGCCCGTAAACACACTCCCACAAAGGCAGGGCATTTCTGTCCATGCGAGAGCTTCTGCAGTGTTCTAAGTGGGCATTTCTGGAACACATCTGCCTCTGTATCTCACACAAATTCCACCAATGGCACACTCCCATTTTGTCTTTGCAAGTACAGGAAACTGTCATCAGTTGGTTCTAAGAAAGAACATAGCACATGGTGCACCAAATATGGCATGCATATTGTATATGAACATATAACAGGCTTTTGTTGAATAGTGTGCCTTGCCTCCCAAACTATGTAAGGGAACACTATAATACCCACACTATACAAATATCTTTAAGATATGGGAGGTGATGAGAAATATCTGGAGGGCTAATTCACCTTCAGCAAATGTTTTGACACCCACAAGCGCGCTGAAGGGAGAAGCTTGTTGAATATCAAAAGTTTGAGGATAAATGACAAGAGGCTACATATATTAATCAGTAGAACAATGTTCTATTTCAAACTCCTATTATAACTGTATCTAGCAATTTCTGATAACGAAAAGCATTTATCAATATTGGATCTTGTTCATAATACCAAAACTAAAAGCATAGATAAAACACTTTGTAAGATCAAATTTCTCTAGAGTTGCCTTCTGATTGTAAAAGGGAAGTAGCAGAATTATTTTAGAAGAGCAGAATTAAAACCCCTTACTGCCAGACAAGACCAGTGCTCATTCGGATTGTGAAAGTCAGTTTAAACCCGCATGAGTGTATTAGAACAAAGCAAGTCTGGAAAATAAGATCATGAAAAGACCAGAATTCTGAATTCTCCATAGTTTTCATACTTTGATTTGTTGTGTCAAAACACACATTGAAATATCTACCTACAAATGCATAGCAATTTTTTATTTGGTTTTAAAAGTCTTTTTGATCTTTGACAAGAATATTGAGTGAGAAACAGGTGACGGCTGTTATGGAGTAAAAAAAAATTGCATCCACTTAAAGTAACACTGTAGTGTCAGACACTATAGTGTTTAACTATTTAGAGCACGCCCCTCCCCTCCCCCTCTGATCGCATGGAAAGGTGAGTTTACTTACCATTTCTCCCAGGCCGCGCCAGTCTCACCGCAGCTGACCCCACCATGGCGGAGGTCAACAATCGATGGTCTCGGCCAATCCAATGCTTTCCCATAGAAAAGGATCAGGTTGTAGACACCAAAACAACTACATTAATCTGTAGTGGTTTTGGTTACTATAGTGTTACTTTCAGTAGCAGCTGAAAAATTCCACACTGCTAAATAAAGTACTTAAAGGGTATTCAAATACAAAATTTGACACACAGAAACAAATTGCTACAGGCGGTTGTTAAGGATAGGGTCAAATGCCATGCTCAAAACACAGGGGTGGGCAAATCTTCGGCCCTCCAGATGTTATGGACTACATCTCCCTTCATGCTTTGCTAGCATTATGGCCCTAAGAGCATTATGGGAGATGTAGTCCAAAACATCTGGAGGGCGGAAGACTGCCCACCCCTGCTCTAATGAAAGGCAGACCTTACTTATTATTAGCCCTATACATTGAATGTGCACTATTAAATCGTTTGTTAATATGAAAAATGATACACGTGACAAAGGTACTCTATCACCATCATTGTACATAATGAGAGATATTGCCTTTATATTGTGCGTAATGATAATAAATAACTATAAAAGGCCACTGGTCTTTATTTTCTATTGAAACATTTCCCAAGCTGCTCCAATTAAGCACTAAACGTCTACATCTTGCATAGGAAATAATTCTCAACAGGCATGATAGAGCAATCACCACAACCTATGGAAATATAAAGTATAATGTTAACATAGGGCCTACATCATCACCTTTGACCTTGCTTGCCATGTAAGCAATCATGGGTAATGTAATTAAGACAGCGAGGTTACACTTACAGTAGAGTTCATGATTTACTTTTAAAAATCTGTTCTTACAACAGTACTTCTCATCATAGCTGCTTCTTTTAAAGGGACAAATAATTTAGAACTTTTCATAGTCGTAGGTGCAGCCAGTTCAGTTTTGCCAAATAGAGTTTGCAAGCAGTTTGAATTTTTTTTTATTTTTTTTAAATTAAAGATTGAGCATTCCCCTAGACCCAAAAGGCCATTTCTTCTCATCAGCTTGTGAGAATAATGACAAACCACTTTCTTGTTATACATCCAGGTTATATGTACAGGTAAAAAAAAAAAAAAAAAAAAAAAAAAAAAAAACACTTGCGATTCCATGGCATTTCTGCATTACCTAACAAAAGAACATTACTTAAATGACATTTCTGTAATCTAGCACAGGAATAATAAAAAGTGCAAACAATAATAAAGAAAGAGGGAGACAAAGAAAGTTGCATGAGAAACCAAGTATGGTCTATTCTCTCAAATGTACAATCCCAAATTCTATATAATGCCTAGACAAACATAACCCAGCAGTGAAAATAGCAAGTCAATATACTTGCCATATATTTTTATGGCCATATAACTATAATGTCGTCAATCAAGACTTTCTTCCTGGTTTGAATATGATCAAACTGCACGAGATATTTTTATATATGAATGTACGTCTTAATGCCTAATGTATTTGTTCTGGTGAGTATAGCATGTCCCTTCAGGCTTTTTGCAGTAAACACTTTTCTTTCTAGGGAAAAAGCAGTGTTTGCATTACAGCCTAGGGACACCTTCATTGGCCAGTCCTCAGATGTACTGCCCCAGAGGTGTTTACTGGGGCAGTACTGCATGGTGTGCTGCAATTACATTGTGTCTCCACCCTCTGCATGAAGACACGTGGGGCTAATGCGCATGAACAGTGAGCACTGGAAACACATTAAGGCCCTCCCTTACAGGAAAGCACTGAATCAATGCTTTCCTATGGGAATTTTACTGACACTGGATGTCCTCATGCAGAGCGCGAGTACGTCCTGAATCAGCAAGGTGACCAAATGTCCAAAAAAAAAAAAAAATATATATATAGTCTTTGCAGCAATAGTCTTTAAGCCTGCAGGCTTAGTGCTTCAATGTAAACATTGCAGTTTCTCTAATACTGCAATGTTTTACATTGCAGGATGAAGTGGGACTGTGACACTGCACCAATGAACTAAAGTGATCTGGGTGCCTATAGTGCCCCTTTAAATAGACAGCGCTTCTAATGGCTGTCAGTCATTACTGTTGTTGCCCATGTATATTCTACAACGTTCTTTAGAAACCCATAGTACAGCTCCACATGTTATATTCTTATTCTATGAAACCAGGGGTCTGCACTCATTCGATTTCTAAAGACAACAAACAATATTAATACATAAACAAAGAATTATAGATTTACTAAGAAATTTGGCTCAAGAAAGTCACATTAACTCCTAAAAAGGGCTGTCTGACTCCTAAATACAGCAAATATTTGCTAATACTTGTAGCGCCAAGAGCAACTATACAAAGTTCACACATTAACCTACAAGTAATAGTACAACATTGTGGTTTCTTATCATGATAATCTATCTTTATTTACACACACTAAAAGTAAAGAATTGCAGTCACGATTGGATTTTGTGCAGCAACAGTTTCTCTTTCTACCTTGCTCAAGCATGCTGTTGCATTGCAAGTGCTCAGCTATTAATACAATTTCAGTTCTTCAATACTAGGTTACTTCATACAGCATATCTAGTCTATCTATTGGTAATTAAGTGTTATTCTTATTATAGCCAAATTTACCTCCCCAATATATATATATATATAGAAACGTGCGGAATGGTTCACGAATTATCGTCGTTTTTGTAGCAAAATTGGTCCCATAGGAATGAATGGCAAAATGTTTAAAACTAGAGTGGGAGCTGGCAAAAGCTGAAAAATCAGGACATGATTTCTAAACTGCCTTCACTCCCTCATTTTCAAGTCCATCTGCACAAATCTTATATCAAAACGTTCAGCTATCCCTGCTTCCACTAAACATGTCCAAGGCTAAGCCATTGACCGGATAGTTTTCACAATATGACCATTTGTTTGCAACTCACGCCGTCCATTGACATTCATTGAAACTCCACTCTAGCCAGCTCAAATTTGAAGTGCAATTTCTAAACTGCGACTGCGCCTTCATTTTTAATATCTCAGAGACATACAATGCATCTAAATGTAGGTCTGGGTCTTGCGATTCTCACAATATAAAGCTCTTCGCTGTAGGATTTATAGTTTCTAAAATACGACTGTGTGAAGATGGCAACCACCAAAATACTCTGACCTGTGCCAGGCTGGAGCAGCATGTGATGTCATAGACAGGGCCTTTTGTACACCTGCTAATGTTTTTATAAATGTACTTTTTAATGTAACTGTGAAGCACTTTGGGCAACAACGTTGCAATTAAATGTGCTATATAAATAAATAACAGTTACTCCGCCCACTCCAGTTGTAGACTACTGGTGGAGGCAAGAACACTTCACACAATTTCCCCAGAAATTGTAGCTTTTCTAGTTATATATGAAATCTGATAAAATTCCCAGAGTTATAAAGAAAAACAAAAAAGTGCAAAATATCAACAACAAAAAACAAAACTGTACAATATATCAGTAGGGAATGCACAAGTACAATTAGACATTCAGCAAAGGCTTTAAAATAATAGTGACAATATTCCAGCTTTGTCTGTCTTTGTGGACAAAATATACCTAAACTTCAAAATGGAGTAAACGTACATCAGAACAAGAACACAAGTTGCATCAAACGTCAAGTTAGATTGTATTCTCTTCCAAACTCTCCACTGCAGAAGAAAATGAATAAAACCTATCTAAAACTTCGGTCTGAAAAGAAAAGCGAGAAAACTATTAATGATGTGAAAATTATGAAGACAGCCGTCAACTACTACAGATTTCACAGCTCAAATGAAAATGTATCCGTTACAGGCGAGAAAAAAAAAAACGGGAAAAACTTTACTATGAAAGAAAATGAGAGATATTCACCTCCGTGTCTTAAATAAAATGACTTTTTTATGGAATTTTATTACAAGACACAGTGGATCGTATTATGCATGTTTAATGGTTTTAAGAAATGTAAATAAAATAAAAAGTTCTTTTTTTTTATTCAGTTATTTAAAGGTGGATTTTCTGGACCTATCCACTGTTTTCCACGATATCTTCTAGATGACATCCAAAAGCTAATGCTTTACACACTATGGCACTATGAGAAGAACAAACTCCATATACAAACAAAGTATTCTGCTCATTTCAAAAATCATTGCACTAATGTGCTTGACGAATCAGGTAGGAAAGAATCACAGAAATAATTGAATAATAAAGTATCACCAATAGAGTGTCTGAAATCTTTGGTCCGATTTTACCGTACTTCAGACATAACACCAGATACAAACTACTTCCATTTGGAAGGGCTGGATTAAAGACAGATTAAATTAGGTTTTGTCTGGAAAATTTTAATCTGACTCCCTGCTCAGTGAGCGTACATGTGGCGTAATCTAGAGCCCTGAAGTCTGATAACCTTTGGCATGAGATGAGAAAGAGGGAGAAAAATTATTTTGACTAATTTAGCAGAAATCTGACAAAGATAAGTCGATTTTCTAGTCACTGATCAAAGAAATTTAAAACTAAATCCAGATTCCAACTGGAAATTCTAGCTCCTTTCAGCAAATTACAAACAGGATGTTTATGAACGGGAACTCAAACCCAGAATAGCCTGCTGACATTGTCAGTCCTTATAAGCCAATGGTTCTGTAGGCTTTTCTTGTTCAAAGAAAAAGGTCAAGAAAAGTAGAACCACATTTAAAGGAGATGATGCAGGATTCATATCTCTTTCCAGAAAGGAGTCTCACATCATATTATAAGATTAAACCAGGTAAGCAGATTTACTCAGCATGCCATTGGTCAGGGAAGAGGAATGGTTTGTTTGACCTGCCTCTGGTTGAGAGAACCATTTAAGCTACAATGAAGTCTAACTCAGATTTAAATCCTTAAAGCAATTTTATTAAAAACTACTGCTCAAATATTAAACACCATTGAAAGGCTGGGCCAAGTTACAGAAGTAACCAGTCGCATGATAACAGAGCTCAGAGCCAAACAGCCCTTTCAAACCCATATTTTACACCAAAACAGAGCTAGACAGGTTGGAACCCTTGGCTTTAGCAGATGCAATGGGGCGCAAAACAAAAAAAAACAAGGTTGGCCAACCCCAGATCGGGACTGACAATAGGGGATCTGTAGCGGCAGTCCCAAGGCGCACATAGACCCACAATGGTGTCGCTCGCGGGAGACTGCTCTGACTTAAGCTCCGATTACACACCCGCCACACCAACCTGCATCCCCACAGACAAACCCAGACTCCACGAGCTGATGACCACAGGGATCCTGAGAGACATATTAGCAGATCACCATAGGAAGATCTCGGCGGACGTGGCAGTGCTCCGAGAAGACCTGCAAGGTCTAACTGGCAGAATAAGCAAGCTGGAGCAAGCCTTGCACATGGGAACCCAGCAAATCACTACACTCACGCAGGTGAAGGAATTACAGCAGCAAAGATCCTTTGAGAACCGCCTGGCGGCCCAAGAAGACACAAAGCGGCGAAACAAC
The DNA here is from genome assembly GCF_036172605.1 of Pelobates fuscus. NCBI lineage: Eukaryota > Metazoa > Chordata > Amphibia > Anura > Pelobatidae > Pelobates > Pelobates fuscus. Next base: position 144,774,122 of record NC_086321.1, on the reverse strand, counting down.
GTCAAACTACGGGGTATCTCAGAGACCGTATCGGACTAGGACTTGCCACAGTTTGTCACGCACCTACTGGCGGCCCTACTGAAGCCGAGAACCATCAACACTGCGGCGCCTACAGGCATGTTCCGAATGCCCCAAACTGCCAAGGCGACAGCCACAGCCTCGAGAGATATAATAATCCAGTTTCAAAGCGGGAAAGAAAACAGCAGTAATGACTGCCATCAACCTTAACCTTCTACTCAGACCTCTCCGGCAGCACTCTGGCGTGTAGACGTTCTTTTCAGCCACTCACCACTCTCCTGCAACACCATAACATCCAATATCGCTGGCGCCCCTCCAGATCAATAGCAGTCTTCCATTGAGACACCTCATACATGATCCAAGAGCCCCACGAGTGCAAGACGCTCCTACAATAATTGGGAATACCAGTGGACTCTACACCAAAGTAATCACGATGCAACCACCAAGAAACGACATCTGTGGAACCCGGACGGAGTCCCCAAGTTTGTTCCAAGAACGTCCACACCGGACTCTTATGTGTTAGCCACAACCTAAACGAACGGCAGATGCGACACGTAGTTCATTTTAACTTAGTTTACGTTATGTTCCTCTCAGTTCATATAACCTGCATTGTAAGTGTAAAAGCAAAGTAGGCCTAACTACACACCAGGGCATTAGCCCACTCCCCGATCAGATCGGTTGCTCCCCGAACATGTACTCCTTCCCCCCGTCCCCAACACCCAAAGGTACAATACGCTAATAGTATTAAAGTGCAAAGTGCAGGGTAGTTACACATGTAAGCAATAAGCACACCCCGCTAGTCTGGCACTCTTACACTCCCCTCACTACTTGTTCACTCCAACAGAGGTATATGGTCATTTGCCCATGTACATCCCGTAAGCAAACTGACAGAGTACAGTGCCACGCTTGCACCATACGCTAGAGTGTATTAAGTGTTACTATTCCCCCTCTTTTCATGTCTCATAGTACTCCCTGTATAGCACTGTCTGGTAGCTACTACTAATTCCCGACTGCTTATACCTGCCAGTGTACCATTAACTTAATACCCCATGTACCAAACATGCCGACTTAGCTCCCAAGCGTACCGTACATCTGACTCCATAAATTCTAAACAAAATTTGCACTGATGTATTATTACCATATCTTGACCTAACAAGCTGATATAACCAGCGCGCTCCTGCTGAGAGGTCAACACATGCTCGCTCGTTATCCTTTTGTCCTCTTATTGTGTTTTACTCTTTATGTTTTAGCTCTTGTATTGCTGTTGCCAAGCATAACACCGCAAAACCTACACCACTTAAAAATTCAGCTCACACAGATGGCTTAACGATTGTACTAACCCATAACTCTCCTATTGACAGGCTTCACCTGTACTCTACTATTTAAAAAAATAGTGCTGAATCCTTAGATGTCATGCCTAATCTGAAATTTATGCCTGAGTTTGCTACAGCAGACGTGGCTCACCAAACATGTTTGTACCAACTATTAGCACGTCAAAAATAAATCCTTCTAAAAAAAAAAAAAAAAAAAAAAAAAAAACATCAGATAGGCACTTTATTCAATACTATAGAATTGTAGACTTGTGCAAAAAAAGATTTGGAGAGATCACTCAAGCATGGCTGGACAAAACCACGATGAATTAGCCAAGCATGCTTGTATCTTGGTAAATAATCACTTCTGGTGTTCTGGATATGCAGGTTATTTCCATTTAGTGCTTAGGTACTTTACACACTCAATTGAATAAAAATAATTTTACTCTATTTTTTGGGGGGGGACGGGGGGGATACTTAATATGTACAAGAATTGTGAGTGCCACGATATAAAAGACAAAATGGATACATAGATCATACATACAGCGTTGCAACCACAAACAAGTTCTCTAGGTGCTACTTGAATATGTTAAATGAACACTATAGTGTTCCTATCGCTACAATGCCCTTTATCCCTAATTTTACTTACCTTTTCCCAGCATTGAGACTCCCTCAGAATGGCAATGTTTTACATTGAAGGGTTAAACATACAGGACCTTTGTCCCCAGACCACTACATTGAGATGAAGTGGTCGGGGTGCCTTGGGTGGTCTTTTAAAACACACCACAAGCTCTAGATGCATTCACGATAATGATGCATGAGTTATGAGAATTTTAAACCTTACGTTCAGCAATGCTACACAATTTAAAGGGGTTACAAATAGATATATAGTGAAAACTACAGGAAATAAATAGGATTAACTGATCCCCACAGTAACACAAAGCTACTGTGTTTCCTACAGGAACTATGAAAAGAGTGCATATGCACATCAATGATTCATTCTGACAAGGCCCAGATGATTCAGTTAATAGTGAGGAGTATAAGCATGCCAATGCTAGAACATACACAATTTCATTCTGAGTGCAAGAGGGAGAGAGCCTTGGCCGCATATTAATGCAGCCATATGGACAATGATAAAATGAAGAAAGTTCTGAGCCATGGCATGATAATCTAGTGCACAAACCAGTCAGTAAATCTTTGGAACAAAACCAATCTGCTTGTTATGCTACAGCTTTCTCTTAACTATCTGTGCTAGGCTTGTTTATGCTGTGAGGGACTGATTGTCAGATGGATTCCCATAATGAATTACCCTATGGCTGGGGTAGCCAACCTTCAGCACTCAATATGTTGTGGACTACATCTCATATAAAGCTTTTACAGCCATAATGCTGGCAAAGCATCAAGGGAGTAGTGGTCCACAACATCTGGAGTGTCAGAGGTTGCCTACCTCTGCTCTAAGAGTTAATTGAACTGTGAATTATAATGAACTGACAAGGGTATTCGAAAAATGTACACCCAACGGGAAATAAAAAAATAAAAAAGTCCAACTTCAATTTGTTATTTTGACCTAAAATTCTAATTTTTGTTTCAGTTTTCAACAATTCCTAGTTTAGTGAAAACATCCTAAATGAAGTCACCTTTCATAAATATGCTATGTGAAAGTCTGCTCTCAAAGGTGGAGTGCACACTAATTGTCTAATTAAACCAAGCCCTTAATCGAATCAGTTACTCTAATATATAATCCACGTTTCAAAGTTAAAACACTATGTGACATTATCAGGTGCGTTATCAAAACAAACCTGATCTTGTGATGATAATGCTTCCCACCAGAACATATGCAGAGACTGGATGAATTACAAGCTCGCTTGGCAGATCACAGTACTTTTATGCGAACTGACACTTATTACACTTTCCAAATGTCACAGCCAACGCACAGCAAATTGTTTCTAGATCAACCCAAAGCTGTATCACGCAAGCAATAAATTGATAAAGCCCAGCTCCAACTGCTATTAAGATCTGATAACCCCCAAAAAAAAAAAAAAACTGTTGTATTCTTCTCTCTGCTGAAGTGGAACAGTATCATTTCAGCTCGTTAACCCATTCACAATGCACAGTAATTGCCCTCTGGAAACAAACCACACTGCATATAATACTATCAAAACAGAATTTTTAGATACACGACATTAGTTTTTCTCTGAAAAAGTTCAAGATCTGCTTACTTTTCAGTCTTTTTCTGACCATTTAAAGCTCAAACTTTCTTCCACATATAAGAAACCTATTATAATAGCAGTATTTGACTGGATGAGCACTGCGTTGGCCATGCATCCGTACCTCCAATCCATTGCCTCTCTAGGAGAAAATGGATTGGAGGAGATGGCGAAGATGTGAGCAGTCGTGCTGACGTCTTCAAAGGATGAAATCGATGAAAAGTAGTAACAGTCCAATAATGCAAGGTGTTAACAGCAGTCCTCAAGCACAACCTCCCATACATAGTTTTTGTGTTAAGGATATTCTGACATTAGTACAAGCACCTCCAGCTTGCTGTAAAGAGCAGGGCCCATAACCCTTCAGTATGTCATTTTAGTTTATTCGTGAAATGCTACTATGATGTATTCACATGTATGCAACTCTGTTACATTATTCAGAGCAGTAAAAACGTGTAATAGAACAGTCTTTTTATATTAGCAACTGTGAATCATACTTTAAGTTGTTCTGGTGAGTATGGTCTGTCCCTGCAGGCTTTTTAATGTAAACACTGCCTTTTCACATTACAGCATAGGGATACCTCCTGTGGCCACTAGAGGTGCTTCCCGGGTCAGTTTTGCACAGTGTGCGTTCACAGTCTTTACACTCTGCATGGAGGCGCTGTGCTTTCCCCATAGAGATGCACTGATATTGATTGGCCAGTGTGGTGTTTTGCTGTGTATGCACAATAGCCTCCCAATACTTTCCTAAGGGATGATCTCCGTCAAGGAGGCGGGGCAGAGACAGAGTCAGCACAGTGCTTAAATAAAGGTAAGTTTTCTACTTATTTAAGGGGACAAGGGGTTTAAATGCATATAAATGTATAAAACATAACTTTTATTCATATGGTCTAAAACCAAAAAAAAAAAAAAAGTAGGGACATAGCAAAGCATATGCCAGGAAGATGCATTTTGTGCAGCCAAGCACTTCATCTTAAAAACTTGTGCTGTAGTGGTTCTGTTGCCTATGGTGTCCCTTTAAAAAGGCAATTTAATGTCATCTTCATTTTCTGCTGTTGGTTCAAAATAAGACTCCCACTCAGCGAACCCCAATTTCTCTACCACCCCCAAAAAAGGGAGAGTCCTCAAACCAATTTTTCTGTGGAGAAATTAGTCAGCTGTGGATGAAGTTAGTTATAACAATGTTAATTTTACATTTTATAGCCATTATTTTCCTGCTTTGCTAAAATGTATGCAGTTCCTTTTAAAAGCATCTATTGAATTTGACAGCACAACTTCTCTAGGCACTGAATTCCGCACATTTATTGTTTTGATTCTAAAAAAAATTAAATAAGCATCACTGTTGCGATAGGTGAAATTTCCTTTTCTCAAATTTTAACAGGTGTACTTTCAATGAAATAACAGGTTGAAAGAGTTGTCTACATTTGCATAATGTATGGTCACTGTACGACAACATGTTCCCTAGTGTAAACAATTGCTACATTTCTAGACTTTTTTACAAAATAAAGTGTGAGTAATATTAACAATTATATATTTTTTATATCACATACACACAGAAGCAATGAAAAATTTGACATTTATCTTCTGTCAAAATCTATTCTTTACTTGGCCGTATTTACATGGGGAAATTAACGCCAGATATGGTTAAGTACATATATTCAAATAACTTCATGTATTACACAAATTACTTCTCCTTAAAGGCAGTGTAAATGCAAGTTATCACTCTCCCAAGCCAGCACACATGCTTTGTTTGAGTAATAACTATGTTAAAGACTAAGGTTTTCTTAAAATGACACATTTGTCTGTCTCTGTTTATTGCTGCAAATTACTAGTGATTGTACAGAAAACCTAAAAAAAAACAGGAAATAAAATTGACCAAAAAGGGACTTCAAATGACTTTCAATTTAAGGCATTCAAAGAATTCCAAGGGTGTCAAGCGAGAACAGAGACATACTGTCTGAGGACACATCCCGAAGAGAAAAAATTCTAATAAAATAAAAAATCCTAGAGGCTGCAGAAATTGCTAGGGCACCAATAAACATCCTGGTGTGTCCATCTGAAAAATAAACTCTTTGTTGAGAAAACATTGGCGGTTACAAAGAAATCTCAATAAGAGACAGCCACCTTGTATAAAAGTGTATTATAGCACTAACAAACTAGGTTTCCAGATACAATTCAATATAACAATACAATGGCAAATTAAACCAATACTGTATTAAATGATTAAGGATGAAGAAGCCCACACACAACTTGCAGACTCATGAGCCGATTCCAGGGTCCCCAACTAAGTCTCCATATCAGTAGCACAAACATAATTAAAAAAAGTTATCAATGGCTTGGTTCTGTGACTGCAACATTATACCACCGGCATCCACTTGACAACTCCTGGAGAATTAAAGTCATAGTCACAAAATCAAGGTGTCGCACACTATTATTTTGTAACACTTATCCTGGCTTAAAGGGAAACTTCCAAACACTTTATCTTGCTGGCGTGCTTTGCAGGTTAAGAAGAGCCCCCTTTTACATCTCAAGAGAAATCAGCGCTTTTATGAATGGTTTATAAACGCCCACCCAGAAGTCAACCTGATAAACAGGAGGGTTTACCAATTCTCTCCTCTTGAATCATTGTTGAAATGAAAAGGCGACCTTCCTTAGGGTCTCGTGTAATGTTACCCTTTGATAATAATACTATTAGACATAATTGCCACATATGTGCCAATTTTGCCTGGAGATGAAAGGAAACTACCTGGAGAAAAAAAGGCAAGTAAACTTTATTTTTAGCGAGGACATCTGACATCAAGAAAGGTAAAGGACTATAGCAACCAAATATCAATTCTTAATTATTTTTAAACACAATAATAAAAATACTGATAATCATTAACTATGCTGAAGACCAATTAATGCACCCACCGTTTTTTTAGTTTGGATATCAACTTAAACCTTTTATTAACATTATAGTCTAAGGGCACCCATGCTTGATTTTAAAAGGGAATACTACAAACTTTGTAATTCACAACACTCATTGCGTAGTTAATAAGTAAATTAAGGCTGTAAAAAGGACAGGTTCCAATTGAGGAAACGTGTCTGTAATAAACTAGTTTCTTTTGTGGGTAGCATTGCTTATCGAGTGTTGTAGGAACAAGGACTTGTAAAGAATGGTACCAAAAGTTTTGGTTTTTTTGTTTTTTAACAAGTAAATAATTTACATACAAGAACAAAGATTTTATTCATGGTCTATTTGAGGACTAAAAATAGTTTACACTATCTTAACCAACAGAGTTCGTTTATGAAGACGTTAACAGCAGAAGTTTATATACAAAAAAAAGGAAGTGTAGACACAAGGATTGCCAATTGCATTACGTCATGAACAATGTATCCTAAACCAAAAGCACAGATGTTCAATAAGGAACCCAAAAGGGTAACTACTTGCTCGATGACATAAAAAAAAAAAGAAAAATTAACCATACAAAATATACTCACTATCCACCATTCCTCATCACACACTATGCATCACTCAAAAAGTAGACCAATGATCAGTGTAGCCTTGGCACCCACTGCCTTCTGCCCACCATTCAAGAGTGTATCCACAAGCTTAGGCAGACACCATTATCATTAAAAAAAAAAAAAAAAAATGTTTGTTCAAATCTAGTTATACTGGGATACACAAGAAACTTCTATTATACAACATTACTACCAGATAAGAATGGACAAAATTAAAGTTTTCTGTCTTGAACTCTATAGAGATGCTATAACAGGACATTATATGAGAAATTCCAACTCATAAGTCCTCCAATATCACAGATACAGCAATTCTGCAAAGAACGGACCAGAATTCCTCAACTGTGATAAAAAACAAACCGCACCACAAATGGAGCATGGCATCAAGGATCTGTCTCCCTGTCCACAAGGGAGGATTACACTATCTCCTTTAACTAGCCTCATGATCTGCAAGGAAGTGTGCTGTGAGGCAATCTAAAGTATAATCTAATAGTATAAAGACAATGCAAGTTGGTAGAGCAAACTGCACTAAAGCTCTCTGCTACCATACTAGACTGACGCAACCAGATCCTATGCCAATAATGGTATGTAGAGTCGCTTATGCATTGGTGGAGAGATATGTGGAGTGTGTCACCTTCATGTTACATAATGTCTGACCTCCCATTCATAGAGAAGAGGTAGAAGACTCTTAATTAAAGCTTTTGTGATTAAGCATGTATTTGATTTGTGGCTCCAGCATCCTCTAATCCAGTTAGGAGTGCATAATATTGAGGAGTACCGGTAATCTTTGGGACTTTATTATAGCATACTATGTGTAAATACAACCAGAGTCAACATTGTATCCCTACACTGGACCAATCAAGTGAAGTGTAGGGCTACAATGTTGATCTTGATTGTATTTGCACATAGTCTGTTTTAAAAATATAATAAAAGCAGCAGTATATTTATAAATAAGTCCTATGAATACTTTTTCTTTTCTAAAAAGTTAAAAAAAAAATTATATATGTGCCATTTATTCAAACTTCAAAAGTTGATTACATAGTGTCAAAGTTTCAGTCCACTAGGGACTTTTTTCAAGTCCTGAAAAAAGTCCCTAGTGGACTGAAACGTTGACACTATGTAGTGTAGTGCACTTCCAACAAGGTATTTTATATTTTGAGGTCGGAGTGGCACCTAGGCAATAAACAAGACTGGGAGCAGGAGTGCGGGACCCAGCGTGAAATAAAAAAAAAATATATATATATATATATATATATATATATATATATATATATTTTTTTTTTTTTTTGTGGAAAAAAGCTAATAAAAAAATAAAAAAAATCATCAAATCAAGATCGACATTTGTCCTACACTGGACATATCAAGTCCAGTGTAGGACAAACGTTCACTTTGATTTGTATTTGCACGGTGTCTGCTTCAATAAAAGCAGCAGCATATTTATGAAGAAGTCACATGAATACTCCTTTGTTTTGCATTTTTTGCTGGAGTTTAGCACCTAGGCAAGGAATTGTATTACAGAGTCGTGGAGTGCCGTGTGTGCATATGCGTGCATACACACACACACACACACACACGATCTATGTGTAAGTTCGGTATGCATATTTAAGATGTCAGGCAGTTACACTTGCATAGTTCATGTGGCTTTTGCTTTAAGGGAAACTTTTACATTAAAACAAAAGGTTTAAACACAATCTCTATTGTAAAACAAACACATTTGATTTTGCTTTTGTGTGTATTAAAATAACTAGCGTTTATGTTTATCTTAAGCGAATTAAATGTTCTGTTGCATTTGAATAATAATATTTTGGTCCTTGTGACAAGCAAGCTCTAACAGTGCCCTCCCACTCTAAATAAAAAAGATATGAAATATATATATATATATATTGTACCTTGCACACAAGCTATCAATTACTGCAAAAACCGGGTGCATTACCAGGGCCCAAGATATCCAAAATACAAATAGTATGGCTGCACTCACGGAAGTTTTCTTGTTAAAATATAACTTTTAATGAAGTTCCATAAAAGAAATCGACGTTTCAGTCCATCATGTGGACTTTCATCAGGATATACAGACATTAAAAAACATGTTGCATATATAGGAGTACAATAATTGTAATAAATCTAATAAATATGTGTAACTCACCCCAGGTGCTGATCGTGCAATTGCCGGCGTCCTGTCCGACTGTGTGCGCATGCGCGACTGTGTACCCGCCCCTTTGCGTGACGTAATCACGCTACGTTGCTATGGAAACGCGGCATAACAAAGTTCCGTCATCATAACGATACGGACTTCACCCGGATACAGTGTAAACTTAGGTGATCACATATTTTAAGTGCTGGATGAAATAAGTGATTAATAAAGTGCATGTTAATAAAGTGCATGATAATAAAATGCATGGTAATAAAAATGAGTTCTGTCATTTACATGAGGAGTCCCAATGCTCCCAAATTACATAGTGTTTAAGGCAACTATCTAAAGTTGCTATTACTGTGATTAAAAGTGGAAGAGTCATGTGACTAGAAGTACTCAATAGAGTCATATGTATACAGTGCTAAATTTAAAGTGACAAGTGCATAAAGTGACAATAGTGAAATCAAATAGAGTGATGTTAGTGCAAAACCAAGTCATAACTATTATATACATATATACACAAACACAAAGAAAAATTGTTAAAATACTGATATTACAAATGGATGGCTGTATAAAAAATGTATTATCATGCACTTTATTAATCACTTATTTCATCCAGCACTTAAAATATTTGATCACCTAAGTTTACACTGTATCCGGGTGAAGTCCGTATCGTTATGATGATGGAACTTTGTTGTGCCGCGTTTCCATAGCAACGTAACGTGATTACGTCACGCAAAGGGGCGGGTACACAGTCGCGCATGCGCACAGAGTCTGACAGGACGCCGGCAATTGCACGATCAGCACCTGGGGTGAGTTACACATATTTATTAGATTACAATTATTGTACTCCTATATATGCAACATGTTTTTTAATGTCTGTATATCCTGATGAAAGTCCACATGATGGACTGAAACGTTGATTTATTTTATGGAACTTCATTAAAAGTTATATTGTAACAAGAAAACTTCCGTGAGTGCAGCCATACTATTTGTAATATATATACTATATTTTTTTTTTCTATAATATAGATTTGAAGGGGGGCGGAGCCGGACAAGCATCCTGACCGGACGCACTTTACAGGAGCTCCCGCCGAGCAGACCTAAACTCGACGAAAAACCTGAGAAAACCCGCTGAAATTCTGCCGCAAATCAGTCTACCGGCTAGAGGAAGCTCTCCTGTAGGTGCCGATACCAAACTCGACACCAGTCTCGTCCGGGAACCGCGGCAACGGTATGAGGCCTAGCAACAGCACGGGGGAAGGACGGCCGCCTTCCCGCCAGATGCTGAAAGCAACACCAGAGCGTGGAACATGCACCCCCCCCCTATGGACCGGTGGGGGATATCCCGGTCCCCATTAAAGGGAGAGTCCCGAACCCTGCACCAAGCGACAGGTACAAAGACCCCTCGAAGACACGCAGCGGCAGGGACACCCAAAATGGCGGAGCATTATCAGCCAATGCCACCTAATAAGCTCCGAAAACAATCTGGTGCCTCACACACAGGTGAACAGGCAAAAGACCCCATTACTATTATCTTTGACCGCTTCTGGGTCATGCTGGAAGCACGCCTGCGGGCGGGAAAGCCGCACCGAATCTCCCACACTATTACCAGAGCCGATGGCGGAAGGGTATGTGAGGGCCCACTTCAGGGCAGCGCAAACAACCAAGCTCCCGACACTCAAGTTACATGCCCTCCCGGGCTGAGAGCAACAAGGGGCAAGCCCCAGAGGTGCCGGCCACACAAGGGGGGAGAAGCAAAGCGAAGACCCAAGCAACCAGGCAAAACTCCCTGCAACACCCCGAAAGGGTCGAGCCTGGACCACACCGGTCTCCAGGCCCGTGGCCTACACGCACCAGCCCTCATGCAACCCCGGGGCAGAAGGGGTCCCCCGCCCCCGATGCATCGCGGCAACACACAGCCGGGACAGCACCCAGACGTACGATCCACACCAGGGAGACAACGAACGACTGGCACCCACAAGGCCCGCAGCAACAGAGTCCGAATATCGGCACACGCTACGGAAGAGAGAGCCTTAGCATACCAGGCCAGTACAGACGTCCGTCAGCAAGGTCTTAACCAGCAGAGATATCAGAACCTTCCCACACCGCACCTGACAGCACTGGCCCAGATTCAGAACCAACGCTTGTGGGGGACCAGCACCAGGGTGAGAGGAGACAATGGGTCGGCAAGCGCTAAAGACTACCTACTGAAACATAATAGTGGCATCGGATGACGGCAAACAGGCCCACCGCTGCGGCCGCTAGCCGTGCAATACAGGACTGAAACCCCAGTGCAACACCTAACCTTTTATAATTAACTCGATAGACTTATAATTAACTCGATAGCCAATTTGGCCCTTAATGCTACGAACAGTTCATTAGCTACACTGTAGAAGGTTAAAATCAGTTCAATTTTATTTTTATTTTTATTTTGATTCGTACAAAGCTTTTGATATATACATCTGACCAAAATTTTTATTTTAATGCTAGACATGTCGAAGCCAAGCCTACTCAGTGCCATGCCTGTTTAGTAATGTCATATAATTGCATACCGTAAACCACTGGTTACCTGTCAGGTTCATCTTACTTCTTTATTAAACTGCAGACTCGCACAGCTGCTAACAAAATACAAATGTTACCGTTAACCATCCTTAAAACTGCAATGCCATAGATGTGACGTAACATTTAATTTACTTGTAAACGCAATTACATTAGGCAATTTTTAGACTTGTATAGCCCAGCGGGTAACACAATGCTACAACCACTTGTTATGTTGGACCGTAATTTAAAGTATGCCTAGACCTGTTTTAAAAATATAAAATATACTAATGGCGACGACACCACTAGCAATGATACTACTGTCCTTCCAGCGAGGTCACAGCCCAACCAGTTCACCGAACTGTCATTGTCTAGCTTGCTTATCCTGTAATGATGACACTTCTGGTAGTGTTGCTGCTAGTAATAGTGCTACTGTTCCGCCAACGAGGTCACACTCAATTTCGTTCAGCACACCTTCATTGTTTTATTTGCTTAATTTGTTTAACCTGTAAGGACAACTCTACTGTTAAACTTTAAAAAAAAAGAAAAAAGAGGCTGCTACTCTTGGGAATACATGCAACTATTGTGTACACTTATGCAAACTGTATGTTTTACACGCATTAACCCATCATTTTATTTTCTGTACTGAACCATCATATGCCTCAATAAAAACAAAGATTGACAAAAAAAAAAATATAGATTTGAAAAAATAAAAGTGAAAAATGTCCCTCTGTCAAACACAGGGAACGGTTCATAATAATGATTATCACACTGTTTTACTTAAAAGACGTATAAATTTAGACTTAAATCCCCTCTCATGCATTAGAGTCATTTTAGTAAGCAGCTTCAGGCTTCTTATCACAGATTAGTACATACTACAGGGGCTAATCTTGTCCATGAGTAAGTGCCAAATGAGAAAAACCCACTTGCACACGTTTAAAAAAATAAAATAAAAATAATTAATAAAAAACAAAAACAAAAACAAAAAAAAAAACTTTACTTTTCCCTTTTTTGGGTCGCCATGTATTAATGAATTAACGGGTTAAATATGCATAACTGAGCCAAAATATTAATTACCAGGAAAGGGTGTACTCAATATCTTGTGATGCAAATCTTCAATCTTCATTTTTCAAATGCTTAATCAACGTTTCAATCCCATGCTAGACTTTCTTCAAGACGAGTCTTGAAAAAAAGAGAAAGAAAAAAAAAAAAACCTCCAGGATGGGACTGAAACGTTGACATTGTTCAGCATATCAAAAATAAAGATTGAAGATTTGAATCACAAAACCCTGAGTGTGCTCTTTCTGGATTATTTTTACATATTTATAGATATTATATATACATATTTGTCCAATTTCTTTGACTATAGCAACATTTGATCCTTTGTTTACACCGTGGATATTGCTGAGCATCGTTACATTATGCCCACTGAAAAGTGCTTTAGAATGCTTCAAACTTACATAACTGTAATAACATATAATGGATAAAATATATAATTTAAATAATGCTTTTCATTTGTTTCAGGTAAACCAAACATAAAAAAAATTACACAACACAACAGGCTTCCCATTCGGAGATGCTAGAACCTGCAATAAAACACTATTTGCAAGGATATGTAGTTTTGTGTGGGTGGGAATGTTTTGCCTGGGAAAATGGTGCTAGACATTTCTGAACAATTATCTCTTTTTATCAAACACTGTCTGTTACTTTCTTTTTATTTCATTGCACTAACCAGCTAGTAAATCATACAGTGGAATTTTAATGGGGATTTTAAAGGCCCTTTTAGTACTAAATTAAATAACCTCCTGTTTTAGCAACATTTCACAAAATGTTGTTATAACCAAGGGAGTTTTGAGAGCCACTCACTCATTCATGTTGTGGATAATGGAAATCAGAACTTTTTGAGAGAACCGAGCAATGGCACCCTAGCGGCTACTGATCAGTGACACATCGGAAGTATTTCAGTTAGATTTCACCAATAACCAATTGGTTAAGACGATTACTTCAACCACCACAACCACTTCAGTGATCATGGTGGTATGAGTCTGGTGTGCAGAGTTTTTACATGAAATGCTGCATATCAAGATAGATTTGCACTTGTGACACTCCCAGCACACGTGTCCCATTTCTGTGCATAATTGAAAGAATTTACCCAACAGGGCATTATAATGTAAAAGAAAAACAGAAAATAAAGACATATGAGCAAAAGAGAGCTTGGTGATAGAAATATAGAGCTATGTTTATATAGATGTCCTTGTCGCAGAGGGGCTTAGGATATTATGTGACCTATGTGCCATTTGTTTTGTTTTTTATGTAGGTAAAGGTCACCCATGAAACACAAAAATAAATGTAGATTGTGATGGCGGATAGCAAACAATTGGGCCCATTTATTCTTTTAATTAGGACATCTTACACAATTTCAGAGTACTTGATACTTCAGATAATCTTATTCACGTACAGCCCTGTATATGGAAAATAAATACCTACATTAATTTTGTGCCTCAGCCATAAAATTCAGCAATCGAACCCATCTTCAAGCAGTGGGACAACTTTCTGAATATTAGCAGTACAAGTTAGGATATGAAGAGAGAATAGATGTAAACCACTAATCTTGCTATCGTGTGTGTTACAAATTAAACATTTAAGACAATTCGTGACAAATGGCATGAGCAACATTTTTCAGTAGAAAGAATTTGTTTGCTCATCTGGCACACCGAGACACAGAGAAAAGGGTATGCAAGCCACTAATTAAAGGACAACTAGATTGAATGCAGATCCCAACAAGTGATTAGGTAGATTTACTAATGGTTAAAATTCTAGAGAGAAAACAGTTGTCAAATGTAACTGTGGCTCTAAAGTGCAGGCTGTTTGCATGACACCACGACATTTCTCCAGCACATCCAGGTGGTCACCCGATAAAGCCCAGCTATGCATTGTACAATGCCAACAAACACAGCAAAGAACACATGCTGATGACAGCTCCTTTGCAAACAAATTCACCCAAACAGCAATACGTGCACAAGGTCACCAACAAAGTCATATTTACACACCGTAATACAATCAACCAAAAATACATGACAGAATGGGAAAATTAGGTTTCTAAGAACAGATTAAACCTAACTAGTTTAAGCAATCTTGTAAAGGTTTCTGCATAGAAAGAACAAAAATTGAATAAAATAAAAAGTACAAGAATGGCCTGAAAAGGACAAGGTAGAGAGAGAAAGAAAAGTGTGAAGAAAATTTTAAGTGGGGCATGAATAAAGCAATAGCGAGTTAAAAAATAAATAAAAAGTTCAACATATCCGAGATAGAAGAAATTAAAGGGAAACTATAGTCACCAGAACAACTACAGCGTATTGCATTTGTTCTAGGGAGTAGAATCATTACCTTCAGGCTTTTCAGAGAAAATACAGTGTTTATATTACAGCCTAGTGATAACTTCACTGGCCACTCCTCAGATAGCTGTTAGCGATCCTTCCTGGGTCATGGCTGCCTAAAATCAATCCAAACATTCAGTATCTCCTCCCTCTGCATGCAGACACTGAACTTTCCTCAGAGATTCATTGATTCAATTCATCTCTATGAGGAGATGCTGATTGGTCAGGGCTGTGTTTGAATCATGCTGGCTCTGCCCCTGATCTGCCTCTTTGTCAGTCTCAGCCAATCCTATGGGGAAGCATTGTGATTGGATCAGGCCACCACTTCTGATGTCAGCAGACAGCTTTTTTTTTCTGAGGCAAACAGCATGCAGAGTTACAGCTTCAAGCTTGAATACAGTAAGATTTTGCTATATTTATGGAGGCATGAGGGGCCCAGATGGTGGTTTTAACTCTATAGGGTTTTCCTTTAAAGTAACACTATAGTGTCAGGAACACAAACATGTATTACTGGCAATACAGTGTTGAACTATTTACCTTTTCCCCCCACGCCACACCAGACATGCCATGGCTGGCTGCTCCTCCATGGCCAACATCATTGATCTTGGTGATCTCAGCCAATCTAATGCTTTCCCATAGGAAAGCATTATGAGGCTATTGCACGGATGCTGAATGTAGGTGCTGCACACTGTGCAGCACTGACACAGGAAACTGTGACTGCCACTAGAGGTATTTCGTAGGCAGAAATGTAAATACTGCCTTTCCTCTGAAATTTTCTAGGTCTTAGAACAGCAGATCTACCTGTGGTACACAAACAAATTCCGTAATGGGGAAACCAGTAGTGGAACTACCGCCGGTGCAGCTGCACTGGGGCCTGCAAGCTGGGGGTGCCCATCAGTTGGCCCTCAGTGTAGGGGCGGATTCTAAGATTCAGATACAGGGAGAGCGCAAGCAGGAGGAAGAAAAGCAAGAACAGTGCCAGCTCCAGATCCACACACCCATCACACTCAGCTATCACCAGAACCCCAAGGAGGGTGGCTAAATTTTTAAAATGATTACGTGTTTGTATAGGTTTGTGTGTGAGTGTATGTATGTATGCGCATCAATCTGTCAGTGTGTGTTAATGTCTATGTATATATGTGTGTAAGTATGCATGTGGCAGTGTATGTTCATACATCCCAGCATGAAAATGTCAACACACCCTTGTAATCCAATGCTGGGGCAGTGGAAGGAGGAGGATGGGGGGGGGGGGGGGGGGGGGGAGTGTGTATAAAATTTGAAATAACAGCAACTATTGCTTACAAACAATTTGCAAATATGAGGGGTACAATTTATTGAAATGGGCTACCAAAGGGTACACAAGTGAAAAAAAGTTGAAAACCATTATGCTATAATAAAGCTGATATTTTACTTTTTTTATTTGCACAGAGTTGCTGGAACCTGCATGATGCAGTTTTAGATAGGACTGGATTCTCTGTCGAATGCAGCGTAGTGTTTTGGAGTATCGCAAGTAAAAGCCCAGCGGACTCACTAAACTGTGCTAGATTGTATGGATTATTTTTCAATTGCGGATATGAATGTTACATTTTATCATGAACATTTACTGTAGCTTCAGAAAAATGTTAAATTTTCCTTATGCAGCTACCTAGAAATATAAAAATGGCTGAAAACTCAACAACCACATTTTCATTTGATTGGTATTCGAGAGGAGGAGGGGAGGGGAGGGGAGTGTGTGTATATATATATATTTTTTTCTTTTCTTTTTTTTTGGTGGAGGGGGTTTAAGTGGTAAGTCACATATAAAAACAATTTTGCTTTTTTTATCCCCCAATTTATTTTTTTTAAAGACATTCCAGTAGTAGTTGAAAAATCTAAATTATTTATGCATTCAGCTTGTGGGTCACTTCAAAAGGTCTGCAAACTACACAGGCAGCATGCACACATCATATATCTAAAGACATCCAGTTTAAACACTAAATGCAGATCTTTTTTCCTGGTTTACACATCACAGCACTAGAAGAATTCACACTATAGTCTGCATAATAGTCTCTGGACAATGAAATACTACCAGAATAAAATAGCACGGAATTGATTTTCTGTACGAAACTGAAAATAAAGAAGAGTAAATGGTCATTTGACTAGATAGCAGAAGCAGACGTTCCCCATCCCTCTCTGGCAGCTTTTTGCTGTCTATATGCATTTTCAATCATTTGAGCCCTTTCTGTTACATACCGACTGTCTTATTGTTTCTCTAAAAAATGATGAGCCCACTCATAATAGTGCACAGTTCCAATGTGCAGATTAGGACAGATTAATAGAGTATAGGCTTTTTAGTATAATAAAATGATTTATTAAATCTGGCAATGTTTTTTTCATCTATTAAAAAAGGGTTACCACTGGGGGCGGGGCTTAGCTGTTTAGCTGAACGGTCGCACAGGACTGGGGCTCCCTGCATACATTGCTTTAAAGCCCGCTAACCGACCAATACTGGGGACGCAGCGGGCACCAGCTGGTGCAAACCTGAGTCAGACTGGGGCTGATTACTGGTCTGGAGCTAATGAGGCCTAGCGTAGTCCCGGCTGGGAGTGGTGGACGACCTTCACAACAGGGCCGTGGCTAAATCACAGTCGAATCCCGTACCCCCCACAGGACCGGTGGGGGTCATTCCAGTCCACAAAACCTCCTGTTGCTGTCTCTAACCTGTGTATTCCAAGCTTGCACAGAGGGAAACTAGTCACTGCACCATGTCAGGCTGACAGTAACATCAAAGACTGACTTGAATCAATATTTGACCAATTCTGGGCGGCACTGGAGGAAAGGATGAACCTGAAGGGGGTGGACACTATACCCCTGGCTGAAAAAAACGCAACACCATGAGGTGAGCTCTCTGGGCAAAATAACCCCAAAAGCACCAACTTCCACTAATCTAAGCCTCTTCAAGCCTAGGGCCAAACAGGGGATGACCCCAAGGCACCGGCCATGCCGGCAGAAGAGCGCAACACTTAGAGCCCTAAGCACCAACCAGGATGGAAAGAACTTGGCCTCCACTGAGTTCGTCGCATCACACTGACTATGCAATGTCACCGACCCTCATGAACCCAGCCAGGGTATTGGATGACTGCCTTCCTAGCGGATCAGATCAGCCAGCGTGTTATCAAAGCATGTCTTGCCACAACACTCATGATGCAGAATTTGATACATGACACCGTGTTACTTATGTTTATTAACTATGATTTCCTGTAGCGCAGCACGAACCGAGTTAAGGTAACAGTGGCTATCCATACCCAACATGTCTATAACTACACATTGCTTACCATTTCTAATATGCTTGACAGAGTTTAACTTTAGTCACGTAAATATACATTTCTAGATATGTAGGTTATATCAGCATGCCTTTATCTACAAACCTGTTCTTTAACATTGTTTACCCTTGCAAACTTAAGACTCACTACATGTTTAATGTCTCAAGCTCAACAAAATCAACGTGACCCAGCACATTAGACATATTTTGTTAGCATGTTTTATTCATTTTATTATTTTAATACCTCTGTCAACATGCCTAGGACTTTGCATAGCTAATCTAGACATGTTCTGCTTAGCCTGTATTCTACACTACATTGAAAATTGAGCAGTATACTCGAATGCCTTGTACCCATTATGCTTTGTCCAATTCACGGTCTTGCCAATGCTGTTGGGGCATTGTCAGATTGTCTGTTAAACATATGCACAAAGATTTTTTTAAGAAGGGGGTCGCCATTAAGTAGATGTAGGAATTATATCATACCACCTTTATGGGTATTTCCAATCATGATATCAGAAGTTATATAGAAAACTAATTGAATCAATATGAGAAAGTAAACTGTTTTGTAATTTGTGTCAACCAGGTTTTGCGCATCATTCTCAGCTCAGTTACAGTGAGCTAGACTTTATAAGACCCAGCTATCTCCACGGCAACAATGGAGGATTTATTATGCTTCTTGTTTTAAATCTGGCCAGATCATTTATCTGTAATCATCCAGTATGCCTTGATAACTACTACTAAATAGATTAACTCCCCTGACCCAAACATATGCAGCCTAAGCTTTATTGCATACTTTTCCATATCGTGCTGATAGAAGGCATTGACTGCCTAATTTTATTTGACATTATGTTGTTCACTTATGTAGATACATTTTTTTGGATGGTCGTAACTACTGTACAACACTATATAAAAATAATGCAGTAGTGTTTAATTGAAAGACTTTATAGTTGCCTTGTCATGGTCAAGTGTGAGCCACTTGTTTACTTGAATACAAAATGTAAGCTTTACCAGACCCCTAAAATGCCAACAAGATGCTCAATTGAATAAAAAAAAACAAAAAGTAAAAAAAAAATAATTATAAATGTATGCTGTAAAAAAAAAAAAAACCCCAGAACAAAACAAACAAACCGCATGGTGGATCTACTTTAAAACTTTCTTTTTATACACTGCTAACCTCTGACCTCTTACTCCACTCACTTCGAAAGCATGTTGAGAAAAATAAAAGGGTATATAAACCAAACAAAGTGAAATCCAACTTTGCACTTTACTAGTTTAGCCTAAATGTTACTGAAGTGAAATTCTAATTCTCCAAGTTAAGCCAAGATTGCTGATCTGGAAACATTTTAGAACCTAACTATAGCAGCAGTATATAGAATTTTGCAACGTGTATTTCAGTTCACTGCAGTTCAATGTTGAATGAATAAGTCCTTCTAGTTTTTCCATTTTGCGCCACTCACGGTTTAGCGATCAAACACCATGACTATCAGACCCAATAAACAAATCATATTTTAAAATAAATTAGTGATTGGAATGGCTGTTGATCACAGCTTAGCATAAACCATTAATTCTATAAAAAGGCAATAGGCTGTATAATTAATGAGGTCTGCAGGATGCTGAATTTCATTCTTTATAAGCGTCCCTCAAACCACTGATTACAGAGGAACCGTCCCACATCTCCATACAGCCAGCTGCCACACTTGATCTCTCTCTGCCATCCTCACTTCACCTCCAAACACAGACTCGGCTGCTCATGTCTAGCAGTCTCTCTATTGAGAAAACAAACTCAATTCCAAACAGCCGAGCTCCTTGTGGATTGCAGTGCAAGCAAAGCCCTTTGGCTCATGCCCACCAAAGTAAATCTTTTTCAGAGGCTTGAGCGGGTAGGAGGAGCAGATCACATTCTTTATTGTGAGCAGATACGGGATAAAGTCCAAACGCTGATTTTACATTTAGTTATTGTCAGAAGCAAACTCAGACACATGAACTCTAGTGAACTGAAATTCTTAAAGGAAAACAGACAGTCTTTTTTATTAAGTAAAAGATGTATGTCTACATAGGAGTAAACATTCCTCTTGTCCCACCCTCATCTTTATTCTGACTCTCACACAAGGGCTGCATCAAAGACCTGTCTGGTCAGAAGCATGCTATATCAGACTAAAGACCATGCAGACAAAAAATAATAAGTGAATATTCTTGAATTCTGACATCATCTGTAAGGACTGGCTATCTGGAAACAAAATCTCCAGGCGTTTACAGAAGATTTCAAATTGCAGTTATGAGCTGGATAAGTGATGCTTTTGGAAAGTTAACTTACCCACAGAGCAGAGCAAGTGGTTCAGTTGACATGTGACGAGTATCGGTCATGCAATGTTTATGAGATATAGATATATATTCCACCGCTAATGCGGATTCTAAATTTCAGTATATATATAAAAAATAAAAAAAAAGTATAACCTCTTACAAGTACACTATTGGCAACAGAACCACTACAGCTTAACATAGTGCTTCTGGGCCATAGAGACTCTCCCTACAGCAGTGCAAATATGGCCTTTTCCAGGAAAAGGCCATGTTTACACTGCTGCTGAAGGCCACCTTTAGTGGCTGTCACTCTGACAGTCACTAGAGGGACTTGCTGGGTTTTGTCCTGCAATACCGATTTTCAGCACCTCTACTCTCTGCATGGAGATGCTGAAAGCTCCCCATAGTAATACACGGTCTCAATGCATCTCTAGGACAGGGATAGGCAACCTTTGGCTCTCCAGATGTTGTGGACTACATCCCCCATAATGCTGGCAAAGCATCATGGGAGGTGTAGTCCAAAACATCTGTAGAGCCAAAGGTTGCCTATCCCTGCTCTAGGAGGAGAGGCCGATTTGTGTAAAATAGCAATGTGCGGTGTATGCACAATAGTCTCCCAAATGCTTCCCTATGGGGAAGTACTCGATTTCCTGAGATCATCAGGGTTGATGATTGATGAGTCAGAGCAGCTGCGGATAAACTGGCATGCTGGGGGAGTAAAGATGAGTTTTCTTCATTCTGAAGGGCCCAATAGTTCAGTATAGTGTTATCAATAAAGAGGTGTATTCCTTTGAAGGAAATATAAGATACTACCACAAAGACAACTTTCAGCTTTAAAATCCATATTATGCAGATTTGCAACCTCCACATTAAATGTGATCCTTTAACTATTTATGCAGGATAAACACATGCCATCTCCAGATATTTTTAATTTACAGAATAGAAACACTTAATTCAACATGGTCCATTCATGAACCTGCCCAAAACTCCTAGACAGCCTCTATAGACGCTATGCAATCCTATGTCTCTTTAATGGAACAGGTTTTTTTCTTCTAATTTTAATTAAAGGGTTACTCCAAGCACTATGATCATTTGATGATGTAGCTGCAAGAGGACACAATCTCCAGACTGGCCAATGTCAACTCTGTTTAAATTTTCTTTGTACGGTGTGCCATTTGTTGGCCCCAAGATTAGCCAGCTGACATTTAGTGCACAAGCAAGAAGCACATCAGCAGAGGAGTTAGGAGCCTCAGGGACCCCTGCCAGGGTACTTCTGTCATTATAACCCTCACAGCATGCTTGGAGTAACTCTTTCATATAATGCTCATGGTACTTGTGTCGAGGTAGGTAACCTTCTTACCAAGGGCTCACATTGTTCATTTTCATCAGTCACGAGGGCAAGACAACCAGAGCAGACACAAATGTGAAAGCTGCCTGGATAAATCAGATGGTACTTATTTAATAATGGATAAACAAGACCACAAAGATGCAGCACTAGGCTTTACAAAATAATTTTAAATATTAGCACACCTTAAAAATAAAATACAAAAAATAAACTAGCTTACCAGCACAAATTGACATTGTGCTCTTATTTTCAAGTGTAATGCAGATAGACATTAGATGTCATCATTGTCCTTTGCAGCGTTACTCATTCTGCCTGATGTTGAGACAATCTTCAGTCTTAAAGCATAATAATTTTAGAATTCATCAAATTTGGATATTTTGGCCTAAAAACTTGCAATTCCCTGGTGAATTCACAACAAATCAAGGTATAGTGAATAAGGTTGTTTACTGGGGTACTTTAAGCCCTATGACTATTATTTATTTTATTAACAGAACACAGCTCTGTAATGTAGGTAAATGAAGCTTACTGTATTGCTTATTTTTTTAACGTGTCAGCCCCGTACAACACGTGGATGAACAAGTAGACCAGAAAATGATAGTCAAATGAGCTACAATGCACAGTCTGTGAATGCCATTCCCTCTTTTCTATCAACTCGCTTTTGAAAAGCTTTGTCAAAAATTGTGGCCATCCCCGCAGCCCAAAAACCAGCCCCTTGTCTGTCACAGTATCACTTCCACGTTATTAATCTAAAGCCAACACTAAACAGCAAAGAGACTAATCTGGCCCAAGCACACACACACACACACAACCTAATGCTGCCGTGGTTTAACAGCTTTTGACAGGTAATGCAAAGGGGAAAGAAAAAAAAACACCTTTTTGCATTACCTGAGCAAGAAACAAGTGGTTGGGCTTAGTGTGGCCATGGTTTTTGTAAAAAAAAAATAAAATAAAAAAATACTTGAACTTGGTATGTTAGAGAATAAGGTGAGCTTTTCCTAGCTTTAAAGGGGGTGAGCATGGGCGCTAAATAGTTAAACATTATGGGGTGAGGAATACAGGTTTGTGCTCCTTAATCCTATAGTGATCCTTTAACATTCAAGCAATACATTATTTATATAAAGAAAATGTTCATATGCAAAAGAACAGAAATGCAATTTAGAGAGAGACTTCCTGTAAACTAGATAACAATGAGTCATGTGAAAAGTTAAAAAGGACCACTCCAACCACTATAACCAGTTTGTAGAAGTTAGAGTGTTCTTTTAACATCAATAAATACCCAGGACGGTCTTGTAAATTTGTTCAAGCAGGGTCCTCATCAACCTATTATTGCGGTCAAAATTTGCAATAGTTTTGTTAGTAAAGTCCCTCTTTATATTCTAGTAACGCGCTGCGGGATACGTTGGCGCAATATAAAATGTAATTAATTGTATTATTATAAGCTAAAGTTTCCATTTTACGTGAAATACCACATATAAATTTTATTTCAATATGTTATTAGTAATTGTAGCAGTGACTGTCTTCTCCCAATATTGCAAATTTGAGACTTGGATTGCATTTCGGTTTCAAAAATAGTCTGCTACACACTGTTCTTTTGGTTAAAGTATGTATTTACTATAAGCTCCTGGGTGCTAGAGCAAATTAACTTCATAACAATTATTATTCAGATCTCAACCACATGCACTTTACAGGAAAGAAAAATAGACCTTTCTCTAGAAGTGATTATTGCTCAAATTACTTATAGTTATCAGGCATTTTAAACAGACCTCCAAATAAGTCTTAAACCTTTTTTAACTGCTAAGAATAATTCAGATTTTTTTTTCCTTTTTGTCATAAAACATTATTCCAGTACCTTTTATTATACAATTTAAGTCCCCAGGGTTCTAACTTTAATGTCAGGTAATGTATATTTCTGCTTCTACATTACACCGCTAACAATAAAGGTTATCTCCATGTGAAGGCTGGAAGCCTCTGTACAAAGAATGTATTATTAGAAAAGGCTGTGGTATGTACTCAGTTTGGTGGACAGAAGCCACTGCGTAACCGTAACCGTTAGATACACATGTACTAGAAGCAATACCTACCAACTGTTTTTCCCAATTGTATTGTACTATTGTACGGTGGGTTTGTGTATGTGTGTGTGTATATATTTATGTATGGCAGTAAAGATTCTATAATCACGACTACTTTGTATTTTTAGACATGAGCAATTTTGGCATTTTTACCATGTTCCATAATTTCTTGAACTCAGACCATCAAACCGTATTACTAAAAAGATAGAAGGGGAATTTGGAAATAAAAAGGCCTGCTTATACTGTGGTTAATATGCACATAGTGTAGCAATAATCATATTTTCTTATGCTGATTATGGAAACACCTCAC
The DNA here is from genome assembly GCF_036172605.1 of Pelobates fuscus. NCBI lineage: Eukaryota > Metazoa > Chordata > Amphibia > Anura > Pelobatidae > Pelobates > Pelobates fuscus. Next base: position 144,749,720 of record NC_086321.1, on the reverse strand, counting down.
AACAAATATATTTTCAAATATTTGTAGGAATCCCAAGACTGTTCCATATTCACTATGCTGCGTCTACAAGTTCAACTGTGATTGCAGTAACCAAAACGATGTAGAAAATGCAGGGTGTTTTAACATAACTAGTCATTCTTCTTGCAGACGGTTTATCAGCAATTTGTGTAGGGTAGTGGGGTTCATTGATATGTTGTATGTTTTGTGAAGCCTCTGTGTGAAAATTAGAAGGAAAAAAAAAAAGGTTGGCTTCTGTCTAATAATAAAAAGAAACAGGTTATGTTGCTCTTCTACATGTCTGAGTAGAGCAAGTTGCCCCTATTCCATATTGACAAACTACTTTGCATGGTATAGCTTTATGAAATACTCATGCTGACTGCAATGGAATTACATTGAAATTCAAACAAATACCAGATATCATTAGTAGAGACACCTTTGCCTGGTGGTAAAGCCTATAGTTGACACAGGCATAGTTCCATTGTCAACTTTTGACCAATTCAAGTAGCCACTGTGACAATACGTGATCTATGAGCTCCTGATGTGTCATGGGACCCTCCATAGATTTCAGAATTATAGCCTGGTTAATGCACAAGAGAACAGCACTGATACAGCTCCTGGTAGATTAAGGAGCTGAAGAAGATGGCAGTGGCCATGTTGGACAGCTTCAGGTAAGTATACAACCTTTAAGTGCACCATGTAACCACTGGACACCAATCGTAGAGGTAATAATCTTTGGTGGTCTTTACAAAATAAATAAAAGGCACTGAAAATTGGCAGATCCATTTTAACAGCTTTTGGTGGAGTTTAAAGCATTACAATGCAGAGTGTGAGCTTGAAAAGGAAAATCAAGACAGAAAATTGTCCATTGTGGTTTTCTAATGAAGGGGAGATTAAAGGGATACTATAGGCGTAAAAACAACTTTATCTTAATGAAGCAATTTGTGCGTATATATCAAGCGTCTGAAGTCTTACTGCTCAATTCACTGCCATTAAGGAGTTAAATCACTAGTTTCTGTAGCCCTAGCCACACCTCCCCTGGCTGCAAATGACACTGCCTGCATTAAAACAAAAAATTGTTTCATTTCCAAAATCAGATGTAACTTACTTTTAAAGTTTATATCTCCTGCTCTGTAAATTGAATTACAGACAAGAGGCTGCCGCAGGGTCTAGCGAGCCAATAACAGAGCAGGAGATAAGAAATTCTAAATTAAACTCCATTTTCTCTTAAGGTAGTGTAAACATTATATAACTGTACAGGAAGTGTTTTGGAAGGCTGAGTAATTCACATGCAGGGAGGTGTGACGACGGCTGCATAAACAAAGTGATTTAACTCTTTAATGGCAGAGAATGAACAGTGAGACTGCAGGGGCGTGATCTATACACCAAAACTGCTTCATTAAACTGAAGTTGTTTTGGTGACTGTAGTGTCCCTTTAATAGGGAATATGCTGCCCAGATAGTCAAATGAAGTAGGATTGTACAGCCTAGACTCAGACAATGCATGCACATGTCAAAAGCTGAATGCTACTAGTTTCCCCTCTGATATCATGGGGGAGCAAATAGCTATAGGGAATTTTGCAAATCAGTACTAAAATAGATAAGATTGGAGACAAGAATGGAGAGCTTCTTGTGGAATAACATATGCAAGGAATAAAAGTGGCATTTGTGTTTTCTTTGCCTCTTTAATGAGTCCACGTCTAGTGGCTGTCAGTTTGGCAATCACTAGAGTCACTTATGCTGCACCTACCATGTAAGTTTCTGTCAATTGGAAGCCCCATAGGAAAGCATTGATTCAGTAGTATTCATAATGCTATAACGTTTCTTTACCAATAGATCTGGAAAGGGTAGGGAATAATCATTAAGTGATTATTTTTACAAAGAGTTGTTGGCAGAAAATATCCCCAAAAAACAGGAATAATTCTAATTTTTCTAAGGTATTGCAGGAAATAAGATGGCTGCTCCTGATTATTTTGTAAAATGTATCATCACATGCTACCAGCATAAATTTATACTGTGAAAATTCTGTTCCCTAAACCGTACTATCAATGTCTACAAAACATAAAATAACAAAACCAATACAAAATATAAACTTTAGAAGCAACGCTGATGCTCTTGTAAGTAGTAAGGATACAGATTAATGTAAATGGGGTTCTATTTTTAAGTACTAAAATGCACAGCAGGTGATGAAGTATATGCTGGATGAGTTTTCCCAACAACACTTTGGGCTATAGACACGGCTGCACATAACAGAAACCATTGTGATGTTTTGTATTGGCTACCAGTCGCACAGCCAAAGATCTTGAATATCTGAAAACACAAGCTACTATAGAGGATGTGGACAACTTGTTTTACTACATACCATACCTATTTTAACATATTGATTATAATTGGGGGAAACAATCTTGCAAGGCTTATGTTTTGTTTTTAGCTTACTCCTGGTTATCCTTATCGCCAACTGTATTGATACGCTGTTACCTGCACCTTCCTCAACCATGAAAGGCCTATTTTACCAACTACTCCTGACCTTGGATTGTCCTGAATTTTGCTCTCCAATCAAGATTTGGTGTACCACAAATATCACAATGGTCAACTAGTCCTACATCCACTTGACTTATTTCTCTGAAAATGCCCCTCTGCACTTCTGTGAAAGCCAACATGCTAAATGCAGTGTGTAGGCAGACAGTACATTTTAAAAAATAATAAAAAAACAAAAAAAACAACAGACAGGATGTCTGTTCACAGCTGTAAGATTTAAGGGCTCCTCAACCATTACTATTTTCTGTTTTTATGGCCTTCTGTTATGTTGACATTGTTTCGCCTCTACCACATTTGGTATCTACCTCTAATTCTACTAGTAGCAAAGGGCCTGAAGCGATTTGCCAAAGCTAGTCATGTAACAATTGACTATACTTGTAAAATGGTTGGATTTTGTCCATTTAAGCAGAAACCCATGTTCTTGTGCAGTGAAAATGTTTAACATCTGTGGAAAATCAGTAACTCGTATAGCATGTCTGGCTATTTCTACGCACTGCTAGCGTATTAATGGCAAGCTGTAAAGAGCAGGAGCAGTAATTACCGGATGGATCTTGCCTACAAGAGAAGCTGCCAGCAGTGTAATGTCATACAAGGCATTGAGTTATACTGTGAGATACATTTTTTTTTGTGGTCACCAATCTCAAATAAGTGTAAAGAAAATTATATACACATTCGAAGAAAGACATTGCCCCTAAAGAACTGCATTCTGAATAATCATATAGTTAAGTGGTAAAATATATCACACTGAATGGAGAGGTTGAGCAAACGAGAGGCATCTCTGAGATGTGTGATTGTTCCAGAACATCTGTATTTTCCCCATAATAGTTTTGCTTAGACAGAAAGTATCAATTCAGTCCCTTACAGAGGAGTTCACAGATAATATTTTTCTGTGGTTAGTCACGTTCTCGTGGTGTGGGTAGGGACTGCCATAATTATTGGGTAGGAGACCAAGAATGGTGGTGGCTGCATTTGAAAATCATTGCTTAAAATAAAAAAAAAGTCTGGCCTTTATGAGCTGTGATATTTATAGTTGCTATTAATAACATAACATATAGAATTTGATTTATAGGAGCAAAATATTGGGCAAGTACTTTGGGAGTTAATTCAAAGCATGCAGATTTAGCCGTCTTGCTGATAAAGAAGCCTCTGGGGGCTTCCCATGACCCTGTGAGTTATTTCATAGATTATAGGAATTTATATCCCTAGATTTATTAAGATATTTAAATACATGAATATCATGAGTCGAGTTATTTACTGTGAAAATCAAGTCAGCCGGCTTCACCAATGTTAACATGCACTGTGACATGTGATGGAGAAAAAAAACAACAACAAAACAAACATAAAAAAAGTAAATATCAGCTCCAGGGCACCTCTCATTCTTATCTAAACAAAAGCTGCCTTTGAATCCTAAGCAAGCAAGACACAGAGAGAAAGGCCTGAATTTCTTCTTTCAGCAGTAAAGCTCTGATTCTCTGGAGAATCCCCCAACAGCTGCCTCACAGGGCTTACTCCTACCTCTGGGATTTCAATGAACATTACCAAATTTCTGCTTCCAAGACCCTACAGAGATTGGGTAAGCCCAGGGGGGAAAGCTTGCCTTAAAACATTTTTACATTATATATACACAAAACACACACACACACACACACACACACGATATATATATATATATATATATATATATATATATATATATATATATATATATACACACACACACACACACGCACTCATACATACATACATACATACATACATACATACATACACACAAAATGATAGCAGCATATTATATTTGTCCACTTTCAGGTTTATTTTGGATTTCACTATGTTCCTTAGCTTGTTCTATTACCCTTTTGCACCACGAAAACAGCTTTGACTATGTAAGTAGTAAGGTTTAATAAAAAGGTATTTAAAGGAGCGTCTGCTGGTTTAATAAATAAATTCACAGTTCTGTTCTCAGAATGGAATGCACCAATCTTCTTAACTCCCAACAGAGAAAGGATACCCTTTAGATCAAAGTGATATACTAGTGTGCCTCAAAACTAAGTGTGCTCATTTGTTTGAAAGTCTATGGAACAAAAGTTAAGTCCATAACAGTCAGGCAGTGAATAAGCAATTCTGTCAAATCACTGGCAACAGCATGGAAGCAATAACTCCTCCCTTTCACCAAACACTTTTCTCTTTTTCTACATACTGACAGCCTTGTTCACAGAGGGCACAATGGATACACCACTGCCTTCCCTGTCACATGGCAATCGGTCCCCACAACAATATATGCAGGTCAAAGCTCAGACTGTCTCCTCTTGCCTAACAGTTAATATTCAGTTAACGTAAGTACCTGCACAGAAATTGAACACCAATTGGGCTTGGCAGCATTAAAAGATGTGGAATGTTACTAATGAAGTTACTTCATAAAGTGCGAGGCAATATAATTTAATGAACCAGTGCATTAGTCTTATATGAAGAGGCAGTTGAAAAAAAATTAAGAGTGCATGTTAGAAGGATGTCTTCACATGAGCAAAATGAAAGTCAATTGAGAAGGCCACCTGTGTTAATATCAGGACAGTTATGAACATATGTACGGTTGTCTGCAAACAGTTTAAATGACAGGCACACTACTCATGTATGGTGGCCTTTTTAAGACAAGTTAGACAATACAACCAGGAAATGCTGTTTTTCGAATTGCACCCCAGAAATCCAACATAATACCAGGCACCACACTATATAAATGTGTCAATTTATCAACAATTTTCATTAATGCTGCACAGGAATCTCGACATTCCATACAATAAAGGCCCCTGACTCACTGTACACATTATTAACAAGTGGCACTAATCACTATTTAAATGTCCTATTTTACTTATAAATTGGTTTCCCTCTTGAGAACATAAATCACACTAGTCTCACTGTTAACTTTGAATTCACCATTTATTCAGGTACATGGACCTTTCCCCTAGATGAAAGAGCCTACATAACAAACGGTTTTACATGAGAATAAAAGTAATTAAAACATTCTAAACGCATGACATTACTCAAACAAGGCACTACCTTCCTCCATGGTGATGGCCTAATACAAGGTCTAGCATCCCTCTCTCCCCGCAGATTACAGGTTTAAAACTTCCTTTATAGCCCACGCTGTGCTGGTCTCTCCGCTGGCCCCGCCTCGTTGGCCGAGATCATCAGAATTGAGGATCTCAGCCAATTTGAAGCTTTCCCATAGGAAAGCATGGCGGTGTATTGCGCATGCGTGGCAAATCGCCACGCTACGTCAATCACCATCAACATTAATCTGTAGAGGTTGTGGTGACTATAGAGTCCCTTTAACATCAGACTGGCTCTTATTCTCTACCAGCAATATAACACAGATTATTCTTACAAAACCATAACTATAACATATGTATTGGAAGCATTCAATAGAAAAGGGTGCCAAATTGTACAAACTTCAACAGAGAAACCATTCAGTTAGATTTGGCTGCATTACTATTGCTGGGAAGAGAGGATACAATCAAGCAAACACAAAAATCAACATATCTGACCTGTGATCTATGTTCAAGGATCCAATTCTGTATAAGGAAATAAAGTAATAATACATGTCAGTATATTTGTTTTTTTTTACAGGGTACTTCACAATAAAAGCTCTCTCAGCAGTTTCCTTAAGAGGCACATAATCTTCCTAACACAACATATACCTCCATTTCCTGTTATCTTATTTGGTAACACAGTCTACTCCATTAATGGAATGTTATGTTACATCTTATACTGCCCTTCAGATAATCTTCATTGGGTCCAAGTTTCCTTTATAAAACTACTCATTTAAATGTATTTTTATATAAATTCGATTTATAGCACATATGACTTCACATACATTTGCAGGATGCTTATGTATTATTAATAAAAACCACAACAACAAAAAATAAAAGAGTAAACTGATGTGTTGCTCATTCTTAAACTGTCCCCAGCAAAATAATATGGCCTTGTTCACAACTTAATCATGCAGATAATCTGTAATTGGTCAAAAGCAGCAGTTACCATGAATATTGTCTGTATGGGTCCTATTTTTGAACAATCTGCCAGTGAACACTCAGCAAATAAACAACAAAAGGAGTCACAAACTATGTTCAACTGTGATATATGGTTACTATAACTACATACTTGGGCAAACAGCATTACAAGCAGACACAAAGGGAAAATTTCACATTTTAGTGGGATTTATTCTTTGCTCTAGTGATTTACATAAATCAAACATTAGGCACATACTAGATCACAATCCCTTGGGTGATTTTATATATATATATATATACACACACACATACATATATAAATACACACACATATACTCTTACATTTATATTCAGAAACACACAAATGATACAGTCTTCAACAGATTAGATAAGTACTTCAGCCAAGATGTATCAATCATTTGTCATAACTGCACCCAGTTCCTCATTAGTTCGAAATGACTACAAGTTAAGATTGTAAGCTCCAGGGTCAAGGCATAAATCTACATGTCTCCTAGCCTGGCATCCTTCACGTACCCACTTTATCAGGTTTCATATGATTTTAATGCCTGGCATGTGTAGGATGTCGCTTCCTCTTATAATACCAGCCTGGCTGACTGGCTGGCTGGCCAAGCCTCTTTAGAGTTGTAGTCATTGGGACCTACGTTTCCACCAGCCTTGCTCCAATGAAAGCCCTTCCAATCTATCTCTCTATCCCAGGCTGATTTATTATCTCTGTTTAACAAATAAATCTGGAATGGAGTACACTGTGCATGCAGAGTCCATGGCACAGACAGAGACTGGCGAGCAGGCTGTGATCAGGGACTCTCCCCCAGGCAGCCATGGCTCAGTGGCCCCCGGCAGCCGGCATGCAGGGCATTTAATGCCAATACGTCACTGTACCTGGCTGTTTATATTAATCCCCCCCTTCCCCCCGCCACCTAAACTGCCCGACACGGATGTCCCCCATCCCCCCGCCCTCCACACCCCTCCTCTCTACCCCCCCAGGGGGGCTGGGGTCCCGGTGACGGTGTCCTTGTAATGGACAGACATGAAATCGGTTACTTAACTGCACGGCGGCGGCTCCGGGCGGTCTCTATGGGGACGGGTTGACAGTAGTGCACGGAAAGGATACATCCGCCAGGCGAAAAGGAGGAGGTAAAATCACTCCGCTGCACCAGCCTCCGAAAGAAGTCCCAAACACAGGCTGCTTGATTGTGTTGTGAGAGGGAGGAGGGAGGAGAGAGAGAGAGAGAGAGAGAGAGAGAGGAGGGAATCACACAGCACAGGCCGTGCTTGGAATTACATGGGAGAGAGTGGGGAGAGCACCAGGGTAGGGGAGGGTCCCCAAGTATTGCCTGACTAGTCTTATAAGGGGGGAAATAGACTTGGGTTTCCCCCCAGTGTTAGTTGAGTGATGATAGAAGTGTGGAGAGTCTGTAGATAAGAGAAGTTGAGCATCATAGGGCAGAAATGACAAAATCATTTTTTCACAAAATCCTCATTAGTTCACTAGGATATTGTCACTTTTAGGCAAAAAATTATATTTTGTTTTTGGAAAGCTCTAAGCAGTGCTGTAGATAATTGTAGTGTTTATGGTGAAAAGATTGTATAGATACTGGGATCCCAGCTTTTGTCAGTTTGTAAGTAGTTCGACAAAAAAAAAAAATATGGTGCAAACTGCTCCAGCCCAGTCCTGCTAATGCGCCCTCCGAAAATGCCAACACTGTCAGAGTGTCATTGCCACCTGAAGTTGGACGGCTAATGCAAGGCGAAAGCCCTGTTTGTTTGTTTGCTTGTTTTCTGTCGATCCTCTTGAAAACTCTTCGACAAGACAAAAACTGTTCACAAACATGCTAATTACTGGTGAATTCCTGGCAACTTTGAGTTTAGTCAATAACCTTGATTCTGCCTGTGAGTGTGACAGAAGTAAGAAGCCCATGAGAAAAAGATTGTTAGGATTCCTTGAAAGGAGTGTGGCATATTAAAATGATAAACAGAGCGTGGGTTTGTAGTGGGATGAGATTATCTACCCCCAGTTATATGGAATTTATGTTCAAACATGATTATCACTGGCTACAATTAATATTTGATTTCCCTTTTTTCGGGGGTCGAAAAATTAATTGAGTGGTGTTATTCCGGCATCACAAAACCTTTAATTGAGATCAGTGCAGCTTAGAGGGGTACACTGAAGGTAGGTACGTTCGTGCAGGGTTCACCAAACTCCCTAATTCTTCAAGCTACTTCTGTACGTGTGTGTCCAGGTACACAAATTGCTGAGAATTAGGTCCTTACCTGTGCTTTTTGACACCTGGCTACTGAAGAGCCATGTGCCTCTGTATTGCCCAAACATTCTGAATTTGGCACTAATAATGTTTCCAGATCTAAATACAAGATGGTCACTCTAAATGAGCAACATAGGAGATTAACAGAAAGGATAGGGCCAAAAAGAGAGACTGGGGGGGGGGGGATGACAATCAGACGAGAGTAATTCATAAGAGACAGCAAAAGCAGCATAGTAAATAGGACAGTGGATCTAGACCCAACAGGGTTTCATTTGGAGTAACAAGCAGCAATAATCAATATTTGTGTTACTCTGTTTGGGTTAACTCACTATGGGGAAGATTTATCAAGGGAAAACGGGTGCTATATTCAGTGCAAAGTGCTAATTGTTGAGAAAAAAATGTATTGGTCTCCACAGTGATTACTCTAGTGTTTGCATTGGAATAGCAACTTTTTTTTACTTGATAACCTGCCCTTGGTGACAAACCCTTATTGTCACAGAGCAATAACTTGATTTATCAAGTCTCTGTTTTAAAGGATTGCTCCAAACACCATAATCACCACATCACACAGTATTGGTTATTAAGAAGTGCCCAGACCCCCCCACCACCACCACCACACTTCTAAGACTCAAGTCATTTTAGAATGGTTTGACTTCTTATCAGTGGTGTATCCTGGTTTTGTGCTGCCCTAGGCTGTCTGCTCAGCTCCCTCGCGCGCCGCACAGTGAGGCTGAGAGGCGGAGCCGGAATATGACATCATATTCCGGCTCCCAGCCTCACTCTGCGGCGCGCGAGGGAGCTGAGCAGACAGCTCAGGGGGAGTACTCCCTCGCCGCCCGCCCAGCAGCGCCGCCCGCCCGCCCGCCCAGCAGCAGCTCAGCATGTCTGTTAGCTGCAAGGCTAACAAGACATTTGCCTTGGGCATTTGGGGGGCGGCTTTTTTTGCCGCCCCCTGGAAAATGCCGCCCAAGGCAAATGCCTTGTTTGCCTCGCGGCTAATACGCCCCTGCTTCTTATCTGATATCCACTCTCAATCAATGTGCTGGACATACATTGCAGGGGCTTAGCTGTTCAGAGCTCTCCATAGGTAGTAGTAGAATGCAGGAAGCAGCGCTCAGCTGACCTCGGGTAAGAAGTCAAACCGTTCTAAAAAGGTTTGACACTGGCTGGTTGTCTGTGCACTCCTGGCATCATAACCACTACAGCAAACTGTTGTGGTTGTAATGTTCATTTAAGTACACTCTAAAGCTAGTTAAGGTTTTATTTGATTGAATAAAAAAAAATGTCTGCATGTCCTTAGTTTTCAATAAATGTTCATTTAATAGGTTGTGCAATGCATTTCCATGTTCTTCTTCCCCTAAGAGAGCTAATTAAGAGCTAAATTATTGGAGAAGAAAGTGGCTAAATTGAAGTTTTTCATCATTTCATTTAGAATGTGTGTTAAAATATAATTTAAGAAATCGGTTTGTGAAGATGATTATAATGAAAGAAAATGGTTGCTCCCATTTTGCAGCATTTATTCCACTAGATTTCCAAGAACAGAAGAGGTATAACTTTGCCTTCAGGAAGAAGTCCATAAAAAGTACTTTTTTTTGAGTGTTAAGTACACTAGCTTAATTATCAAAAGGCCAAAGTTCCTCTCAATATAGCCTCAAGATGAAAATACTCAGGAATTGTCATTTTTCAGCAGAACAAACTATGAAACATGCCAACAGCTTGGGTAGGATGAGCTTCTGCTAAGCAGTGATCAGCTGCCTAAGCATTGAAATCATCAGGGACTCATCTTGGAGCTCTTAACGAATAATGAATTTGTTTAGTGCTCCCATTCAATGACAGCCATAGTCAGAGAATTTACCCCACAGTGTGTTATAGAGAAGTGCAATGTGAAAACCTGCTCTACCTCTTTGTAATACATAAAACTTTCTTTAAAAGAGACACTTTGTTTTAAGCTAGGCTTCTTGATAGGATATATGTTTGAAAAGAATGTACTTTTTAAAACGTAATTTTACGATCCTTCAAAGTGATCCATGCAGGTTGCCTAAGGCTGTCAGTCACTCACCAATTTCTCCAGTAAGTTACTTGTTTTTATATGGAACTGCAAAACAATATTTATTTGTATTTGCACTGTGTGGAGCTTTATCTTGTTTGGGCTCATCACAATGTTTTTGGTAACTAGCTAAATGCCCTCAGAGAGACTTGAACTTGCACACCAGAACCCGTGCCATGCTGATGAGACCGCCAAGTCCTGTACAGTCCACGGCTGGTTTCTGCTCACTGGCCTTTTGGTTAACAGCCCATGCTTTGTTTTTTAAAAAGCTGTGTTTGAATCAGCGTCCATTGCTAAGGGTATCTGCAGAAATGCCGCATGAAGTCTGGAACAGAATGCATATTTACGCTCATTTGCATGTAAACATAATTTCTCAAGTTTCTGTGTACAAGGAAGATGTCTCAAAGCCCAACTTGAGATTTGCTAGTTTTGTATAACGGTGATTTTTCTACTTGCACTGTGGGGAGTTTTATCATATTTGGTCTCCAATCTTTTTGGTATTGGTTAGGAAAAGGGAAGGTTTTCAAGCTGTTGCTGATTGGTGGGGGACATTCATATTCATAATGTTAGTATATGCCTCCAGGGCCGGCCTTAGGGGTGTGCGAGCTGTGCGGCCGCACAGGGCGCCATGGAGCAGGGGGCGCCGTGCGGCCGCACAGCCGGCCGGGATTTAAAAAAAAAAAAAAAAAAAAAAATTATATTTTTTTTTTTTTACATTTGCAGCGGGGGCGGAGCTTACCGTGCGGCGGGGGCGGAGCTAAAAGCGCCGGAAAACTGATGCAGGGGAAGCAGGAAGGAGTCCCTGCTTCCCCACCAAACAGTCACCAGGAGCTGCACTGCCTCCACAATGAGTGATTGTCAGGTGAGTGTGACTCTCTGCCTGTGTGTATTACTGTCTGTGTGTATGACTGTCTGCCTCTGTGTGTGTATTACTGTCTGTGTGTGTGTGTCTGTGTGTATGACTGTCTGCCTCTGTGTGTGTATGACTGTCTGCCTGTGTGTGTCTGTGTGTATGACTGTCTGCCTGTGTGTGTCTGTGTGTATGACTGTCTGCCTCTGTGTGTGTATTACTGTCTGTGTGTGTGTGTATGACTGTCTGCCTCTGTGTGTGTATTACTGTCTGTGTGTGTGTGTATGACTGTCTGCCTCTGTGTGTCTGTGTGTATGACTGTCTGCCTGCATAGGCGTGCGCACGGGGTGTGCCGGGTGTGCCTGGGCACACCCTAATCCCCGCAGCACGCCTATGTATTGAGACCGGCAGGGGAGATCTCAGGATCTCTGCTGTCGGCTCATGCAGAGCCGGCGCTATCCGAGCGTCGGCTCTGCTCTCAGCCTCCCTCCCCACCGACCCACAGGCAGGGAGGGAGGCAGGTTAGGACCGGCGGAGCTCTTGCCAGCAGCTCCGCCGGGTTCCTCTCGCGAGATTTGAGCGTTGCCGCAGCAACGCTCAAATCTCGCGAGAGTGAACTCTAGCCCCGCAGGGTAGAGTTCACTCTCCACTGGACCACCAGGGATGGCGGTAGCATGGTCCCCCCTCCCTACATAAGGTAACAAGGGAGGGGGGATATTAACTAAACGGCACCTCACCTCACCTCCACTGGACCACCAGGGAAGGCAGCAGGAACAAGAATCCCCCCTCCCTACATAAGGTAAGAAGGGAGGGGGATATTGAGTCACCTCCACCCCCCACAATCACCCACACACATACAGCACACACACCCACACACACAGCACCTACACACATACAGCACCTTCACACATACAGCACCCTCACACAGTACACACACACATACAGCACCTTCACACATACAGCACCTTCACACATACAGCACCCTCACACAGCACACACACACATACAGCACCCTCACACAGCACACACACACATACAGCACCTTCACACATACAGCACACACATACAGCACCCACACACACAGCACCTACACACACACAGCACACACACATACAGCACACACACACAGGACCTACACACATACAGCACTCACACATACAGCACACACACACACAACACCTAAACACATACAGCACCCACACACACATACAGCACCCACACACATACAGCACCCACACACATACAGCACCCTCACACAGCGCAAACACACACATACAGCACCCACACACATACAGCACCCTCACACAGCGCAAACACACACATACAGCACCTACACACATACAGCGCACGCACACACATACAGCACACACACACAGCACCCACACACACAGCACCCCCCCACACACAGCACACACACAGCACCCACACCCACATACAGCACCCACACACATACAGCACCCACACACATACAGCACCCACACACATACAGCGCACACACACAGCGCCCTTACACACACACACACACAGCGCCCTTACACACACACACACACACACAGCAGTGTGTGTGTGTGTAAATATATATATATATATATATATATATACACACATACATATACACGCGGCGTGTGTTTGTGCTTTAGGGTGCACATCCTAATGCAATAGGCTGCGCACGCCTATGTCTGCCTGTGTGTGTCTGTGTGTATGACTGTCTGCGTGTGTGTGTGTGTATGACTGTCTGCCTCTGTGTGTGTCTGTGTGTATGACTGTGTGTGTGTCTGTGTGTATTACTGTCTGCCTCTGTGTGTGTCTGTGTGTATTACTGTCTGTATGACTGACTGCCTCTGTGTGTGTCTGTGTGTATTACTGTCTGTGTCTGTGTGTATGACTGACTGTCTGCCTGTGTGTGTCTGTGTGAGACTGTCTGCCTTTGTGTGTCTGTGTGTGTGTGTGTGTATGACTGTCTGCCTGTGTGTGTGTGTGTGTGTGTATGGCCGTCTGACTCTGTGTGTGTGTGTGTCACATACAACCAATACACGCATATCACACACTGTTAATACACCCATTACAAATATCACACATAGCATACATATCACACACAGTCATCACACCTACTATCACATACACAGACAACACAAACATTACAGCATACATGGATGACGGGGGGGGGGGGGCGCTGTGAAGATTTTTCGCACAGGGCGTCTAAATGCCTAAGGCCGGCCCTGTATGCCTCCCATATACATATCCATTTTATACCACTCAGACTGCTTTCCTATTTTATCTTTTGCTGCTGTCAAAGATGGAAAACTTAAAAAAAAAAAAAAGTTAATTGGGCACAGAATTATGAGATCACCCTAGGCTTGGTGTCACAAGATGTTGTTTTTTGTGGTCACACCATCTTAGACAAGAAAAGCACCACAAATGTACTGAAGAGGTAAATGTAGTGTGACCTCTAAGAACATACCTTATCTTTTTTCATATCAGGCTCCTGCTTTGAGAATCAGCTGCCTGATGTGAAAATAAAAAAACAAAACACTAGTATTCTTTATCCGAGGATAAAGAACTGTACATCCATGGCCTTTGCCCCATAGACCCCCCTCTATCGTCACCTGTGATGGAAAATAAAATGCTTACTGTGACGAAACCAACCTCGCCACTGTTCACTGGAGGAGCCTGGTTGCTCGCCTGCTCCCTTTGGACTATGGCCCTGCAGGTTAAAGCTTTTATTTTCCCTGCAGAAAGGCTTGTTCGTGCCTTTCTGCCGGGGTGTTCGGTAGATTCCAGCTACCGAACAAACTACCTTACGAGGGACCACCCAGGAGCTGGACTGTGCCGTCAATTGACCGCCCAGAAGCTGCGGTTAACCGCAGCTTAATTGTTGAACGCTGGGTGGCCTTTATTCATTTGCCGAACACGTGGCAGCGGCCATTTTAACTCCCGAACAGCCCACGGTGTTCAGTGCTCAAACTATGGAACTGAAAACGGACACTTTATTGCGTGAACACAGCTGAGCCGCCAGCCTCCTTACCTCGGCATTCGGCAGTGGAACCGACTGGCTGTTCATTCGGTAGTTTGACCGTATGAACAGCCTCACCCCAGATAGCCATGCCATGGAGCCTATTCGTGTAATGAAAGACTATGTGAAAGACTTTGGCTCCATGGCATTTAAACTGTATGTATGTGATCTGATCGCCATTCGGTAGTAATGTGCGCTCAGATCTAAGCTATCTGGGGATATGTAGAATGTGTATGTTTTATGTACTAAATGCATCAATAGGTAAAGAGGGATTGTGATGCATTGTGGGATTGTTTAAAGTTGTATGTCTGTGATTGGTCTGTAGCCAATATGTTTCTCAGTTTCCCATCTGGTCCCCTAGGGGAGTGTCCACCAGGTGGGAAACCTGCATAAAAGCCGGGCAGTTAGCCCCAGTAAAGGAGTTCCTGCTTAACCCTCAAAGTGAAGTGTCGTATCATTCTTGGGGGGGATTTGATTGTATGCCGATTGCCAGGAGTGTAAGCTGTTCGTATGGCTTTTCCTGTTCTGCTGCTTCCAGTGTTCGTGTGTCTCTTGTTCGGGAGTTGGTGAATTTGTGCGGTTTGCAGTTCGGGAGATTGGTGATGGCAGTAGCTGCTGGTCTATCTGGAAGGGGATTATCGCCTAAACGTTTTTTATCCCCTTGTGAGCGAAATGGTCCGTTACAATTGGTGGCAAACGACGGGATCAATTCCACAGCCCAGAAGGACAGCTACAGGGCAACACCATTCCTTGGATTACAAATTGAGGGCAACACCAGTACCCGTACAGCGCCCCTATCTACAAAGGAACCAACGTCGGCAGAGCAAGCATGGCGTCTGACTACACTCAGGAGGAGTTTGACAGAGAGGTTGCCATGCGGCTGGCTTACTTTGGACCCAACCCCCCAGAGGAATACGTGCAGTTTGCGAGGAAATTAGCGGCAGAGTACCTGCAATTCCTGGCAGATCGAGCCAGGGGTGTCGTCCGCCCTCCCCAGCGGCAGAGTGCGTTTCAGGGATTCAAAGGTGTCGTCTTTCCTCCCCAGCAGCAGTGTGTACCCCAGGGAGCTGAAGGTGCCGTCCTTCCTCCCCAGCGGCAGTGTGTACCCCAGGGAGCTGAAGGTGTTGTCCTTCCTCCCCAGCGGCAGTGTGTATCCCAGGGAGCTGAAGGTGCCGTCCTTCCTCCCCAGCGGCAGTGTGTACCCCAGGGAGCTGAAGGTGTCGTCCTTCCTCCCCAGCGGCAGTGTGTATCCCAGGGAGCTAAAGGTGCCGTCCTTCCTCCCCAGCGGCAGTGTGTACCCCAGGGAGCTAAAGGTGCCGTCCTTCCTCCCCAGCGGCAGTGTGAGTCCCAGGGAGCTGAAGGTGTCGTCCTTCCTCCCCAGCGGCAGTGTGTACCCCAGGGAGCTGAAGGTGCCGTCCTTCCTCCCCAGCGCAGTGTGTATCCCAGGGAGCTGAAGGTGTCGTTCTTCCTCTCCAGCGGCAGTGTGTATCCCAGGGAGCTGAAGGTGTCGTTCTTCCTCTCCAGCGGCAGTGTGTATCCCAGGGAGCTGAAGGTGTCGTTCTTCCTCTCCAGCAGCAGTGTGTATCCCAGGGAGCTGAAGGTGTCGTTCTTCCTCCCCAGCGGCAGTGTGTACCCCAGGGAGCTGAAGGTGCCGTCCTTCCTCCCCAGCGGCAGAGTGTACCCCAGGGAGCTGAAGGTGCCATCCTTCCTCCCCAGCGGCAGAGTGTCCTGCAGGGAGCAGAGACCATCAGTCTCGCACCCCAGCAGCAGGACAAAATATTGAAAGGGGAGACAGTTGGTCCCTCTCTCCACCAGCAGAGAGAGTGTCAGGGAGAGGAGCGGGTTACCCCCTCTCCCCAGCGGCAGTCTACAGTTCAGAGAGAGGAGCTTGTTACACCCTCTCTCCACCGGCAGCCTAACCCACCAAGGGAAGATGTTAAGCCCCACAACTGTGCAGATGGGACCGTAGTCTCTGCACTTACAGCACAAGGGGTAGGGACGGTCGGTCCTGTCCCCCAGCCACAGGGCGGTGTATCCAGAGGGGAGAGAGTCGGTCTCCCCCTCCCACAACCAGGCACCAACCAGGCTACTTCCGTGGTAGTGCTGGCACCAGGGCAGAGTACCGCTGGTCTCTGCCCACTCAGCAACCCACCAAGGCAGTCTACCAGCCCCCCGCACAGTCGTGGTGAGGCACCTGGACATGGACAAGTTGCTACTTTATCCAGGTGTAGTAACCAGTTATTGTGGGTGGGCTGTACTGCTGTTTGTGCTTCGTGGGTGGGTTGCTGGACTAACCAGGGCACTGACCGGCAGGAGGTCAGATACCCTGTTAGTCTAGTTGGTAAAGGGGAGAAGTGTGGCAAAACCAACCTCGCCACTGCTCACTGGAGGAGCCTGGTTGCTCGCCTGCTCCCTTTGGACTATGGCCCTGCAGGTTAAAGCTTTTATTTTCCCTGCAGAAAGGCTTGTTCGTGCCTTTCTGCTGGGGTGTTCGGTAGATTCCAGCTACCGAACAAACTACTGTACGAGGGACCACCTAGGAGCTGGAGTGTGCCGTCAATTGACCGCCCAGAAGCTGCGGTTAACCGCAGCTTAATTGATGAACGCTGGGTGGCCTTTGTTCGTTTGCCGAACACGTGGCAGCGGCCATTTTAACTCCCGAACGGCCCGTGGTGAAAGACTTTGGCTCCATGGCATTTAAACTGTATGTATGTGATCTGAGCGCCATTCGGTAGTAATGTGCGCTCGGATCTAAGCTCTCTGTGGATATGTAGAATGTGTATGTTTTATGTACTAAATGCATCAATAAGTAATTTTGTGTCTTTTACTGTCTTTTTGTCTGCCATGTGGGTCTTGGTGGTTGGAGTAACCCTTCAAGAAATAGTTGAGAGGTTTCTTTACAATATTTAGGTCTTTCACATAAAATAAAGTATATTATGAACTGTATATTAAGGTTAACTTGTCACCTTACTTCTGGATTTCTGTGTGTGTTTCGGTTGTGCCACCTTTTCTTACTTACTCCCTTAAGAACCAGTGCCAATCTCTTCCATCATAACAAACTGGTCCATAAAGACCCTGATATTAGATTATTATTATTATTATTATTATTAGCGTTATACAGTGCCAACATATTCCTTAGTGCTTTACAATTATAAAAAGTTATAATTTAAGGCCTGCTCAAACAAGCTTCGAATTTGTGAATGTTAAACAAAATTGCCACACATTCTGGGTCAGAAAAGGGTTTATTTATGATGAGGCTAGAGTAACGTTAGAAAAAAGTTAAACATGTTTTGAAGTAGTTGGTCCTTTTTCTTTTCTGTTGAAGGTTGTGAAGTAGTCAAGCTCATATGGAAAGTTTTCTGATGGAAATTAAAGGACCACTCTAGTGCCAGGAAAGCATACTAGTTTTCCTGGCACTAGAGTGCCCTGAGGGTGCCCCCACCCTCAGGGACCCCCTCCCGCCCCGGCTCTGGAAAGGGGAAAGGGGTTAAATCTTACCTTTTTCCAGCGCTGGGCGGAGAGCTCTCCTCCTACTCTCCTCCTCCGATCCGCCTCTTCTCCTCCCCGTCGGCTGAATGCGCACGCGCGGCAAGAGCTGCGCGCGCATTCAGCCGGTCACATAGGAAAGCATTCATAATGCTTTCCTATGGACGCTGGCATGCTCTCACTGTGAAAATCACAGTGAGAAGCACGCAAGCGCCTCTAGCGGCTGTCAATGAGACAGCCACTAGAGGACATAGGGGGAAGGCTTAACCCATTCATAAACATAGCAGTTTCTCTGAAACTGCTATGTTTATGAAAAAATGGGTTAACCCTAGAAGGACCTGGCACCCAGACCACCTCATTAAGCTGAAGTGGTCTGGGTGCCTAGAGTGGTCCTTTAAGTGGACACCCATCCTCTGTTACTTCGATTTCAGATTTAATGTCCAAGAAAGAACAGTTAGGCTGTGTGGAATGGAGAACGGTTTTATTTATTAATTTCTATCTGATATCTGTCGTATCCTTCAAACTAGCAGTCTTTACATACTATAGAAAACAAACTAAATAAAACAGAAAGCTGTCTATTAGGTCTTAGCGTATCAGAGGAGTTAAAATGTAATGCATCTGGCATGGTCTGAAATAGAGCATATCATGCTGTTGGTTTGCTGTTCTGTAAAGCTTGTCTCTCCCTCTGCTAACAGCACATACATTTCCAGCTGACTAACTGCTGAATGAACTGATCTGAAAATAAGCATGCTTTCCTTTAAATTTTAGCTGTCAGCTCCCATTACTTTGCTTACAGTGGTACATTTCATCCCAGCCACGTGAGAGGAATAGAAAAGCCAGCACAGTGAACCAGCAGAACACCAGGGTTACCGCTGCTATTTTCAGATCACATTCAACTTAATATATTAAATCCACTGGTCTTGTAAATATAGTACTGGAATATTTGTATATGTGTCTATTGGATGTTTAGCTGTGCCAGGTCTGTTTGACGTTTGCTTTGTATGTGCAAAAAAATACATTCATAACATATGTCGTGTATTCAATTGAGAAGGAATCCCGTCCATCCGGATAGTGAGTTCCTGTGAAATTGGGCCTGTTAGCTGTGTCACACAATAAATACAAGGTCACACTGATCCATTACTGTGAGACTGGAGCAGGCCGAATGAGGATCAAAGTCCAGGAATGTGGAAAAAGCCTAATAGGACCTGATTTGGGGGCAAGATGCTAGAGGGCAATAGGCACGGAAAGGCCAATGTCGTTTCACTTTCAACAGTGAGAAGTCAAGCAAAGTATAGAGCAGGAAACACAGGTCACAGAACAGAGACTGGAACAGTCTCAAAAGGAGCAGGCACAATGTTGTTTTGTCCCAATAAATTATTCATTTCAGCAGAGATGAATGAGAGACAAAAGGTGAGTTGGTTCATTCATAGTTTGCGGCTAGGGTTAAGGATTGTAGTTAGAGATTAGAATTAGAGACATTAGGGTTAGGCATTAGGAAGAAAAAATAGGGTTAGTGTAAATGATTATGCTCTTGGTTATGCTTCAGATTTGCAAGGTTTAAATCACACTGGTTTTTAATCAAGAGTTAAAGTGAGTTGATTTGTAAACTGAAGGGGTCATAAAACTGTGTATGTTGTGTTGATTGACGGCGATCTTAATTTCCCAAGGCAAGCCACAGTCGTAAACTTTGACAGCCCCTAATTACAACTGTTCAAGCTTACAGGTTGTCAAAATATCATTAAAAAGGCACATTTATTATAATTCTAATTGTACATTGTCACACCGGTGCTGCTCATATGTAGCAGAGCGTCAGTATTCTGTTGCGTCAGTTTGGGAACACAGAAGTCCCCAGCTAGACACATCTGTCACCTTGTGCAGGGTACTTCGGTGTTTCATGGGTAATTTTCTTGTGAATACCGACTGATGCAGCTCCTTATTCTTTGATGTCACAAACATTTCGTCAAGCTCTATGCAATTCCTTCCTGCCTGGGCAACAAAAATAAATTGAGAACCTTTACAGGTTATCATTGCTATCTAAGGTTGGATAGATTACTACTGATCATGCGAAAAAGCAATCGACAGCAGTTTAACATTTTTTGAGAGCATTTTACTACTGGCTGTTGTGTTTTGAAATAGACTCTTGTGCATTTCTCCAGAAGAGAAGGCAGGAAGAGACGGACTGGTCACCTTCAGTTGTGCAGTCTATTATCTCAGAGGGGCATGGGGAAAACTTAGCAAAAGGCAAACTCAGCCATGTGCAGGTAGATGTTTTTGACTGAGTAATTAAATACTGCCTGTTAAGCAGTTTGCTACGGTACACCTGGTGATCCTAGGTAACATTGGTGACTTATTCATAGAGGCATTTAGTGCTAAACCCCAGCAAAGATTTTCAATTAAGAAAAATTACCAGTTTGCATACCAAAAATTGTGTCGACCTAACACATTCTCTATGCCAGGCTTCTCCAAACTCTGGCCCTCCAGATGTTGATGAACTACAACTCCCATGATTCTTTGAGTGAAATAGTCAGAGAATCATTGGAGTTGTATTTCAGCAACACATGGAGGGCCATAGTTTAAAGAACCCTGCTCTACACCCTCTAGTATTGTGTGATATCACCCATTGGAATATGCTTAAAATGATGGAGCTTGGAACTCAGTGGAAGTAGCAAATTCAGTGCCTCTTTTCTTCAATATCTTCTTTCTTCCATTAGTAGATTGACAGCCGATGCCAAACCCCCTTCCTCGCATACAAGATGGTACATAATATTATTATTATTATTATTATTACTTAATTTTTTATATAGCGCCAGCAAATTCCATAGCACTGTACAATGGGATAGTCTTTAAGCCTGAAAAGTTAGAGAAGCTGTATTAAAATGAAACGGCTAGATAATAAATAAAGATTGGTGAGAGCCTAAAAGAGAATAGGATAGCTAACTTGGCATTACAGTTATTTGTGAATTAAACAACCAGCATATTCTTGGGCTATGGGTGGTCAATTTATGGAAATAGGGCAAATATGGCAAGTTAGGTAAGTCTCAGACAGTCTTATTGCTCTATCTGCAGATGGGTTGTCAGAGTATTATAGTGTTGCCAGATCAACCAACAAATAAAAGGGCAGCATGGAAAGGTAGATACAGGAGTCATATGGGAATGCTGTTACCTTTGTACATACAGTAGGCTCAAGCCTTCCCAGTCTGTTACCTTTGCATTCAAATCATGAATAAGTATAATGTCTTGGTGGTGGTTGCAGACACAGTTTAGTGATGAACTTGAGTGTTGTTGGTAGTATTTGGTGGTTAAAGTTGTGTTGGGAATTTAGTAAATCCAGAGGTTGGTAATGTTAACCCTTTAATCGCGGTTTTGGTCAATGTGAACGGCCGCCAGTGAGCTAGCGTTCGGTTCTATGGAAAGTGCAAAACCAGGGGTAATAAAATATGGTATCTTTACAGTCGCTGACCTGGCCCTTAGTCTTTTGGCAGGAGGCTGGCAGGCCCCTCCAAAAGCCTGTGGCGAGGTTCTGTTCACCACACAGAATTTAACCCCTTTGCTGTCGATGGTGTAACTCCACCTCCAGCAGTGTCATTGGATTGTCATCAGCAAGTCCAGACCTAGAGTTCTGGGCTGGTTAAAGTCAATTATCTGCTAGTTTCATTGCACAGCATCTCAGTCATTGGTCAGCTGATGCTCTCAGCTAATGAATGGCCATGGTATTGGCGTCCACCTTCTGAAACTCTGTATTATTGGTGTTAGCCGTGGCCTGGTTTAATGTATATAGAGATAGAATAGTCCAAGTAAACGTGGAGTCTAAGACGACAAAAACATACAAGGTCAAGCTGCCAATCGAAAGTCAAGGAGTACAGAAATCAAGATCAACAATAGACAGAGCCAGTCTGTATTGACATCACCAGAGATTTACACATAGTACAGATCGTTTTTGTGAGCACTTTCTACTGTGTGAGCGCAGCGTAAGTGGAAGATCTCCACAAAGGAAGCTGTGACTAGGTCTGTATAATCAAAGCGATTTAACTCCTAAATGGCAGAGAATTGAGCAGTGAGAATGCAGGAACAATGGCTATACACCAAAACCACTTACCTACACTAAAGTTGTTTTGGTGCTTAGAGTGCCTCTTGAAGATACTTTTAAAATCAATGGACCTAAGTAATATAAACATCAAGCAACACACTTCTAACCTTAATGATTTTGTAATTACTATAAGAAGGTAATATACTTACATTGATATCTTTGTTAACCTGCTATTTTCTTGATATATATTTAGCTCATCGTTTAAATGTATTTTTTTGTGTGAAATATGCCATGATAAGCGATTATACTATTAATCTTAATGCATATGCCAACTCTTTTTATTGAGTTTCAGCCGCCCCATGAGTTGGAGGCAAATATAACTATAAAAGCTGATCCATCTCGGATCGAGACTGAGCCTGCTGCTATGAGTGGAATGCATGCTATCAACCGAGTTTTGTCTGTAATTAAATGGGTCAAGCAGAATGCTTAGCATGCTATCACAGCCTGCCGATACAGAGCAAGTAGAGGCCAGTTTAGTGATAGGAATAGCAGGTAATTTACATCAACTTTCCAAGCATGTATGTCTACACTCTAACAGGCTCAGTTAGCTACTGTGCATCACATGTACACCACATGTACTGTCCACATACATTCTAATGCATTTATATGACAGCTACTGTCTACTATTCTTCTAACATATACAACAAATGCCTTAATTTTAAGACATTTATTGCATTAAAAGAGATAATGCTATATTTTAACTTTTGCTTTTATGAGCTCGCTCACTGCTACTTGGAACATACATTTAGGGGACAAGTTACTAGAATCAGCACATTCTGCTTCAGAGCTGGTGGTGGATGTTGATATATAGTGGTGGGATGAATTCTTCAGTTCTACAGCAGTATAGATACATTTTCATGCTGTTGATCAGATGGTCAAATATCACCCAAGTAATGGGCTATGATATCGCAGTTCCAATTGGTCAAGCAAAGGTAGTTCAAAAGGTCAAGGATCAAATTCACATGATTATAAGTAATACAAAATATAGCTTGATCGTAAGCCAAGAATAACTGAGCACAGAGTATTGGGTGATATATGTAACATATGCAAGTGATAAGTAAGACTATTGGCACATTAATAAATAGCAGGGCAGTCAGTCATGGAGGATCCCACCCCAGATATATCGGAGGCACAAGCGGTACATATGCTTATGGTATTCTTACTCACCGATAGGATCATGAAAAAATAATTGTCTTTATTTTAAAGCACTCACTGTGACTGATCTTTATATTAATCTATTGAATCTTGCACTGCAGAGAGCCCCAGGAGGATGGACCTCCCAAGTAAGTGGGTTAATCTCGTAAGAGCAGTCATTGGGCTTTCAGAGTAGGACCGAGAACCTTCCTTAAATGGAGTACATTGGCATTGTATTTATTATTATTATTGCCATTTATATAGCGCCAACAGATTCCGTAGCGCTTTACAATATTATGAGAGGGGGATTTAACTATAAATAGGACAATTACAAGTAAACTTACAGGAACAATAGGTTGAAGAGGACCCTGCTCAAACGAGCTTACATTCTATTGTAGTAGAATTGTGCAATGTAAGATCATATACTTTAACTAGGCATCCATTATTTAAGTAAGGTGTTTAAAATTATAGACATCATAGCTTTCTGATGTATATTTTGTGAGCTTTGAAGCTGGTGTGTATAATTTATGCATGTTTAGGTGAGTGCATCCTTCCTGGTTTCATATGTGTGTGTACTATATATATATATATATATATATATATATATATATATATTTGATGTGCCAGGCTTTGCAGGCAGTGTTTGTATTATTTGTGTGTGTGTGTGTGTGTATGCACACTGTGTTCATGTGATAAAATATACATTTGGTGTCCAATTATTTCCAGGACTCTTTTCATATCTGATCTATTTGTGGTGCAATGTACCATCTGACTCGCCGCCAGCGAGGGACATCTATATTCACATCACAATGTGTAATAAATATAGAATTTGACTAACACAACTTCATTTGGTCACCTAATTATTGTATCTGCTTTAATAACCAACTAATTATGGAGCTTGCCAATTTGGCTTTCAAATAGATCAGAAATGTTCCTGTGATGCATTAAAGTGTCAGTCAAAGCACCAAAAGCACTTTGCTTTATTGCAAAGTGAATGGTGCTTCCCCGAGCCCACTCTTACTGGTGACAGTGGGTTATAGTCGCATTGATTTTTCTTTCTTTCTCTCCAAATCAGACTGTCTGGAATTCTTAGTTCTGGGTAGGCAAGTGTCAATTTCATTTCTATTGTACGTGCAGACTCTGAACGCACAGTCTCTTTCAGATAATAAAACACAACCTGGTTCTCTAACAGTGAACCAGCCTGTGTATAAATTGATAAGAGCTGCTTTAAGCATACCTCCCAGCATTCAAAGGTATGGTATTGGGATGTGAGTACATTGGCAGTGACACAACGGGTGACAATTTTGACACCCACAATGGGTTGGGTTGCCCATTAAATGCAGCATGTCAGTCTGACATCAAGCACACCAGTCTGTCAGACAGCATGTGCCAGTGTGGAATACCATATACCACAAAGTGTACTCTGCGTGGCCCTAGTGCCTCTAGGTCTAGGACAACAAAGATGCATCTAGTGATGTGATTGTGGTACCTGAGGACAATTTTCTTGTGTTCCCTTGCTTATGACTGCTTTTAGATTATTGACCTCTTCAAGTGATCCTATGTGACGACTGAAACTGCTTTTTGGAAATTAACTACTTATCTCTGGCTAGAGTGTTTCATTATGGTGTGGGGCCACCAGTTAGACCAGTAATTGTGCAGTGAGGGACTTTTCTATAGTTTTTACTTTATATATATATATATATATATATATATATATATATGTATATATATTGCAATCCACTTCATACTAAATACCATCAGAGATGTTTGATTTGAATTACTGGCTTAAATGATTTAGATATATTATGTATAGTTTGTAATGAAATGCTCCAAGCAGAATGCTTAGCGTTCTATCACAGTCTGCCGTTGAATACCAAGTAGAGCAAGTTCTGTATATGCAATATGAAATCAGATTTACTCGGCTCTAACCCATTGATTTGTGTTGTGTGACTGCCCCTGCCCTGCTATGCTTCCAGTGATAACAGAGATCTTGATTTGTGATCTGGTAATAGAGATTGTGTAAACACTATGAGATCAGTGGGTCATTCTCTAATCTCTGCAAGTCTGCCAAGAGAGATCAATGGGTTACAGTAACAAAATGGGTATGGATAGCTGTTCTTTCCCCCCCCCCCAGTTTATATGATTTCAATATAGTTAAACCACCTCCTTATTAAAGCCATAAGGAGAAGAGCATAAGGATCATCCATTGTCAGTGAAAAGAGTTTAGTATTATAAGCCACTAATATTTATATACGTATATTAAGAGAGAATGATAAGAACTGCATTAGTAGTGGAAGTGGCAGAAGGTGCCTGACTGACCCCAGGTAAGAAGTTAAACCATTCAAAAATGGTTTGACTACCTGCAATGTGACACGAAACCGTTGGTCCCATAACCACTGTATCAAGCTGTAGTGGTTATAGTACTTAGGGTGATCCTTTAACCACGTGTAAAATTGCAGAAACCTAATTAAACCTATTTCATCATTGATTTACTTTCTCAAAGCTTCACATTTGATAAATTATTAGAACTATCTCATTTACATACATTAAATGGTAGTTAGCAGTTTAGTGTGAATAAAGTGTTTATTATAAATATGAATAGTATATAGTCATAGAAACATAAAATGTGACGGCAGATAAGAACCATTCGGCCCATCTAGTGTGCCCAATTTTCTAAATACTTTCATTAGTCCCTCTTATGTCTAGGAAAGCCTTATGCCTATCCCAAGCCTGCTTAAACTCCCTCATTGTATTAGCCTCTATCACTTCAGCTAGAAGGCTGTTTCATGCGTCCACTACCCTCTCTGTATTATTATTATTATTGCCATTTATATAGCCCCAACAGATTCCGTAGCGCTTTACAATATTATGAGAGGGGGATTTAACTATAAATAGGACAATTACAAGAAATCTTACAAGAACGATAGGTTGAAGAGGACCCTGCTCAAACGAGCTTACAATCTATAGGAGGTAGGGTATAAAACACATTAGGACAGGAAATAGCAATCAAATAAGGTGGGAGTGAAGCAGAGCTGGAGGAGAGAGCAAGAGACAGGTATGTATGGTAGAGGTTACCTTGGGAGGCCATAAGCTTTCCTAAAGATATGGGTTTTAAGGCAGTTCTTAAAGAATTGAAGACTAGGGGGGGTCTGATGGCAGTGGGCAGGCTATTCCATAGGAAGGGAGCCGCCTGTGAGAAGTCCTGCAAGTGTGGGTTGGCCGTACGGGTGCGTGTCGCGGACAGGAGAAGGTCACTGACAGAGCAGAGAGACCGAGAAGGGGCATACCTATGGATCTGTGAGGATATATAAGAGGAGCTAGAATTGTTAACTGCTTTATAGGTATGGGTTAGCACTTTGAATTGATTCCTATAGGATACAGGAAGCTGTAAAGTATAACTTCCTGAAATTATTTTTTAAACCCTTTGCCCCTCTAAATTAAGACTATGTCCTCTTGTTGTGGCAGTTTTTCTTCTTTTAAATACAGTCTCCTCCCTTACTGTGTTGATTCCCTATAGAAACATAATACATGAATACACTTTACAATTATGTTACAAAGTAGCAAACTTTAAACAATTACAATAAGTGATATAATAGCTGTTAATATCCATAAATGTCTTACAGAGAACATCCTACAGTACTGTAATAACATTCGCCTTCAAGAAAAAAAAAAATCCAATTTAACACCAGTGTCAAACCTCTGAACATATATGCTTCTTAGTATCTAAAATAACATTTAAATTATATCTGTCTTTTACTATTATTTTTTATATATTTAAATGAACATAAGTAATGTACTGTGCATGTCTTCATAACATAAAGAGAGAAATCTTATGACGGTGTTTCTGGTAAAGAGCACATTATATAAATAATACAATTATGAGGCCAGGGTCTGTGTGCCCTACAAGTGGGGGCTGTGCTGATAGAGGTCACCCAGTGTAATACTTGCAAGCTCTATATTATTGATTAAAACTATATCCCTGAGAGAGCTAACCTGCATTGGAATTCTACTTCACGTCTGTAACAAAAGGCAGCAGGGAATTCAAGAAACATTTGAAACGTGCAATGCATATAAACTGATCCACTGAAAAATACATCTGTGGCCTTTCTAGATGCATTGTACCAAAAATGTACTTACAACACCCCAGTTTCTAATCCCACATCATTCAGCTGTCTGCTTTCTTCTTCTGTACCTCCCAGCCACTGCTCATGTGCCTCCGCAATTCTCCTATGTGTCCCTGCTTCTCCTTCATGTCTGCCTACCCTTCTCCCATGTTTCTTAGGCCCTGTGTCCATGTTTCTTAGATCTCCAAAGCTCACTAACCATTTCTGGATTCCTATGCTACCACATTCCTACCATTTCTTGGCCACTGCCAATGTATTTAAGCCTATCAGGTATACCTAATAGCAGCCTCCATTTTGCTGTATCATGTTTCCATGCTATATTGCTCCGTTCAGACTTGGGCGTTCACGTTTGGTGAATGAAAATTCATTATAATTTGAGGTCATGCATTCCTTTGTCTAAAACATGAATGAAGAAATTACTTCATACCCATAATACACAAAAACTATTAGTAAGGAGACAACTAACTCTTAGGATTCTTTCAGAATTCTACTGTTACACTCTTTTCTTATAATTCTTTATTTTAGCAGGAGTGGGCATAAACAGGAAGAAAAACTCCGGACGTTAGAGAAGAATGTTACTTTTAACACAACTGCTATAAAACATAAGCCCTAAACCACATAGTTAACCCATAAAACATGAATGCACACCCACTGAGTCTTTTTATAATAAATGTAAAACATAAAACCAAGGAGGAAAAAAAAAACTAACATACGAAAGAAAGTGGAAATATAGGAGGAGTGGAGCAAGGGAGAAGACTATAAAAAGGAAAAGTAAGGGAGAGTAACAGAGGGATAGGAGGTCGAGTGAGAGAGGGCTTCTCTTAGAAACTTAAACAGAGCTCTTTATGGAAGTCAATTGCTAAAATCATTTCAGTGATTCATATTTTGTCATTAGTTAGAGTGTGGAGCATTATATATTTATGAAGCACAGGTTGTGTCAAACTAACTTGATTGCATTCTACGAAGAAGTAAGTAGAAGTATAGATCAGGGTGTTGCAGTGGATGTGATCTATTTGGATTTTGCCAAGGCATTTGATACAGTTCCACACAGAAGATTAGTGTTCAAACTCAAGGAAATCGGTCTAGATGAAAATGCTTGTTCTTGGGTAGAACATTGGCTTAAAAACAGAGTACAAAGAGTTGTCGTTAATGGTAAATTTTCAAGCTGGAGGTGGCAAGTGGTGTCCCTCAGGGGTCTGTTCTGGGACCCCTTCTATTTAACATGTTTATAAATGATCTTGAAGACAGCATTGAAAGTCATGTTTCAGTGTTTGCAGATGACACAAAACTTTGTAAAATAATACAATGTGAGCAAGATATTACTTTGCTGCAGAGGGATTTAGATAGACTGGAGGACTGGGCACTCAAATGGCAGATGAAATTTAATGTTGAAAAATGCAAAGTTATGCACTTCGGCGTAAAGAATACACAAGCAACGTATACCCTTAATGAAAGCAAATTAGGAATAACAACACATGAAAAGGACTTGGGAATTGTTATAGACAACAAACTATGCAACAATGTGCAATGTCAATCAGCAGTGGCCAAGGCCAGTAGGGTATTGTCATGCATGAAAAAGGGCATTCATTCTCGGGACGAGAATATAATTTTGCCTCTTTATAAATCACTGGTAAGACCACATCTTGAATATGCTGTGCAATTTTGGGCACCGGTTCTAAAGAAGGATATTATGGCACTAGAAAAAGTGCAGAGGCGGGCTACAAAATTAATAAAAGGAATGGAACATATCAGCTATGAAGAAAGGTTAACAAATTTAAACCTATTTAGTTTAGAAAAACGTCGCCTGAGAGGGGATATGATAACATTATACAAATATATTCGAGGCCAATACAAACTATTGTGTGGAAATCTATTCACAAACCGGACTTTACATAGGACACGAGGTCATGCGTTTAGACTAGAAGAAAGAAGATTTCGTCTAAGGCAAAGGAAAGGTTTTTTTACTGTAAGAACAATCAGGATGTGGAATTCTCTGCCTGAAGAAGTGGTTTTATCAGAGTCCATACAGATGTTCAAACAGCTATGCATACTTGCAAAAACAGAATATTCAAGGATATAATCTTTCAATGTAGGGTAATAACTGCTTGATCCAAGGATAAATCTGACTGCCATTCTGGGGTCAAGAAGGAATTTTTTTCCTAGCTTGTTGCAAAATTGGAAGTGCTTCAAACTGTTTTGTTTTTTTTGCCTTCTTTTGGATCAACAGCAAAAAACATATGTGAGGAAGGCTGAACTTGATGGACGCAAGTCTCTTTTCAGCTATGTAACTATGTAACTATGTAAACATGTAATTATAGCAGATAATTTGTCCATCAGCAAATTGTCATGTATCTGCTATAACCACTGCTTTCGGATGGGGGACTCATTCACCAGCCCTGGGCAATGCTTTCCTGGATGCCAGAGAAATTTTGGACCGAAGTTTGATTGCGGCTCTGATTAATGTGTCCAATAGATAGGACAGGAGAAACACAAGGGACACAGGTCGAGAGAGAAGTTAACCAACGGGTTCTTTAGTATTAATCTATTAGTTGGTAGCCTTAGGACATTACCTCTACATCTGATGAAAGGTGCTCTTGGACCCAAAATTTCTGCAACATAAAACAAGTGGAGAAGCAGCCATTTTGTACAATTTTGCAGGGGTGTTGTATACAGGGCCGGTGCTTGGATTTTTAGGTACATAGGCGAAGATGCATTTTTCCGCCCTCCCCTCCCCCCCAAAAAAAACATCTTCACCTATGTGCCTCTTAACCAGCCCCTCTCCCTTCCCTGCCCATTAATGGCCCCTTCCCTGTCCCTTAGTGTTCTTATCCCCTACCCCCTCTTTTCCCTGTCTCTTGGTGTTTCTCTCCCATTCCCTCCCTGTCCCTTGGTGCACCCCACACCCCTTTAGTGGTCACACTCCCCTTCCTGGTGTGTCAGTGTGTACAGAGTGGAGCGGAGCGGAGCGTGGTACAGGAGCTTCAGTTTTCTGTACCCGGCCGAATTGACAGGGAGTGCTCTCTCTGTGAGCACCTCCTGTCAGTCTGGCCAGGTACAGGAAACAGAAGCTCCTGTACTGCGCTCCACTACACTCTGTACACACTGACAGTCACACACTCAATGACAAACACACAGACACAGACTCATTGATCTGACACACACTCATTCATTGACACTGACAGACCCACACTGATTGACACTCATTGACAGACACACTGATAGTCACACACAGACTCAATGACAAACATACTCTCACTGATTTGACAGACACACACTCATACACTGACAAACACACTCATCATACACTGACAGACACACTCATACACTCACATGCACACACACAGACGCACTCACACACACACGCTGTCACTCACAGATGCACACACTCTGTCACTCACAGACGCACACACTCTGTCACTCACAGACGCACACACTCTGTCACTCACAGACGCACACACTCTGTCACTCACAGACGCACACGCTGTCACTCACAGACGCACACGCTGTCACTCACAGACGCACACGCTGTCACTCACAGACGCACACGCTGTCACTCACAGACGCACACTGTCACTCACAGACGCACACACTGTCACTCACAGACGCACACACTGTCACTCACAGACGCACACGCTGTCACTCACAGAAGCACACGCTGTCACTCACAGAAGCACACACTCTGTCACTCACAGACGCACACTGTCACTCACAGACGCACACTCTGTCACTCACAGACGCACACTCTGTCACTCACAGACGCACACTCTGTCACTCACAGACGCACACTGTCACTCACAGACGCACACTCTGTCACTCACAGACACACACTGTCACTCACAGACACATACACTCACACACAGACACATACACTCACACACACACAGACACATACACTCACACACACACAGACACATACACATACACTCACACACACACAGACACATACACTCACACACAGACACATACACTCACACACAGACACATACACTCACACACACAGACAGACACATACACTCACACACAGACACTCACACACACACATACACTCACACACTCACACACACACAGACACATACACTCACACACACACACACAGACACATACACTCACACACACACACACACACACACAGACACATACAGACACATACACTCACACACAGACACATACACTCACACACAGACACATACACTCACACACTCACACACATACACACACTCACACACACACACACATACACTCACTAAATATTTTAGAAATAAATATTTTCCACCCAGCCTCCCTACCTGGAGAGCTGGTGTGGATGATGAATCCTTCCCTGGGGTCCAGTGGGGCTGCTGGGCGGCGTGCGGCTGTGCTGAGATCAGAGGCGGCGAGGGAGCTCTAACCTCTCTGCTCTGCTCCCTCGCGCGCTGCCTGTCTGCTGATACCGCGGGAGCCGGAATATGACGTCATATTCCGGCTCCCGCGGTATCAGCAGACAGGCAGCGCGCGAGGGAGCAGAGACGAGAGGTTAGAGCTCCCTCGCCGCGTCTGATCTCAGCACAGCCGCACACAGCACCGGGGGCCGAGATGGTGGCCCGGCAGGAGGGAGAGCTTCCCTCCTGCCGGTCACTGAAATCTTGCGCCCCCAGAGCCCGTGCGCCCTAGGGCGGCCGCCTGTGCCGCCTTATGGACGCGCCGGCCCTGGTTGTATAAATAAAGCATCATTTGTAACCCTACATGAATGCAAACTATCTGGTCACTTCCCTGATGTCTTCCTAATTACAATGTGACTTGGTGGAATCAATGAAACCGAGTAATCTGTACAAGGAAGAAACAAACGAGGGTGGAGTTTCAGTTTACAAACACATAGATAATGTTAAAGATTTAACTGCTGCTTGAGGGATGCTTGCTTGGGTGGCAAATGTGCAAATGTGCATTCTCCTTCAACCTCTCAAAAGACACCACCAGCCCCATCGTATTACAGATTAACTCTGTAAACCTGTGTCTTTTAAAGAGTGGGGGCCTTAAACCCAGGGAGAAGAATTTGTTCCTAAGGAATGGTGATAGGTGTGAATCAAATTGAGAGAGTTTGTATTTATATCTAAACGTGTCCCAAATAGAAAGGGAGTTAAGATGAGCAGTGCAGGTGGGCAGCAGCAGGGGTCACAGTTGTTTTTCAAGTCACATATAAAATAATGGGAGATCGGTAGATTTACATACAGAGGGAAATATAAGACTCTGATAAGTCAGTATTCGTTGATCCAGCATGCAGAAATAGTATCACACCTTGGACTAAGGATAACGTCTAACCGGACCTTAGAATGGTCGGACTTAACGTACCTGAGAATAGTCAATATACTAGCCGAGGTCAGGGACACAGAATGAGACACAGCGATTAGGAAAAGCCAATAGTCAAGGATACCAGAAGTCAGGGAAGTCAAAACGAAACCAAAGTCAAAAACCATAAATACACAATCAGGAACACACTCTCGGATAACCATCGAAGGGAAACCACGACAGGGCACTGATCAAAAGGTAATAACCCTCCTAAAGCTGCAATTGGCTATATGTGGCCTCTGACCCCAAAACGTACATGCACGTCTATGACATGACGTCGCACGCACTTAAGCGCCATCTTTGATATGGGCAAAGGCTATTTACTATTAAAATCGGAACCGCAGTGGCCGGCGTCTCTAGTAACACGCACACGCTGGGGACCGGGATTGAAGGAGGTTGGGCTGTGATCTGCCGCGGGTAAGATAAGTATTTGTTATTTCAGTCAGCGTGACCGCTGTGTTTCTGTGCGGCCATGCCGACAGAATGCTGCGGCACCGTGATATGATATGAACCAAGTGAGCCGCATGATAATACATTTTGATATTAGGCAATCCTAGGTCCCCTCCAGGACACTCTTGATATGCTGTACTTCCTGATCGTCCCAGTGTTCAGCCCATTACCATTTTGTGTTCTCTCTGTATATTTTGGAGAATTATTCACTGTCCCAATGAAATGTGTTGTACTCATAAGAACACTGGAAGATTTAGACCAATATGGGCAAGCTGAATAATACACTGACCAGCAATCCGGACAGCTGCTTCAACAATCGGTTTGCATAACCAAAGATTTTCTGCACAAACTGTCAGAAACCGTCTCAGGGAAGCTCATCTGCATGCTCGTGGTCCTCATCGAGGTCTCGACCTGACTGCAGTTCGTTGTCGTAACTGACTTGAGTGGGCAAATGCTCACATTTGATGGAGTCTGGCACTTTGGAGAGGTGTTCTCTTCATGGATGAATCCTGGTTTTCACTGTATAGGGCAGGTGGCAGACAGCGTGTATGGCGTTGTGTGGGTAAGCGGTTTGCTGATGTCAATGTTGTGCATGGTGGCGATGGGGTTATGGTATGGGCAGGCGTGCGTTATGGACAACGAACACAGGTGCATTTTATTGATTCTATGATTCTATAATGTCTAGGATGTTCACTAGATTTAACCCCTTAAGGACACATGACATGTGTGACATGTCATGATTCCCTTTTATTCCAGAAGTTTGGTCCTTAAGGGGTTAATAACTAATGCCCCCACCTGGTGCTCATGGTTGGGAATTGAGGGAATGTCCCTCCCATTTTTTTTTAATAGAGCTACACCAGATGTGACCCATGGTGGCGGTGGGTTATTGTATGGGCAGGTGTATGTTATGGACAACGAACACAGGTGCATTTTATTGATGGCATTTTGATTGCACAGAGATACCGTGATGAGATCCTGAGGTCCATTGTTGTGCCATTCATCCATGACCATCACCTCATGTTGCAAGGATCTGTACACAATTCCCGGAAGCTGAAAACATCCCAGTTCTTGCATGGCCAGCATACTCACAGGACATGTGACACATTGAGCATGTTTGGGATGCTCTGGATCGGCAAATACGACAGCGTGTTCCAGGTCTTACCAATATCCAGAAACTTCGCACAGCTATTTAAGAGGAATGGACCAACATTCCACAGGCCACAATCAACAACCTGATCAACTCTATGCAAAGTAGATGTGTTGCACTGCGTTAGGCAAATGGCGGTCACACCAGATACTGACTGGTTTTTGGACCCCCCCCGGAACCCTCCAATACAGTAAAACTACACATTTTAGAGTGGCCTTTTATTGTGGCCAGCCTAAGGCACACCTTTGCAATAATCATGCTGTATAATCATGCTGT
The DNA here is from genome assembly GCF_036172605.1 of Pelobates fuscus. Lineage (NCBI taxonomy): Eukaryota > Metazoa > Chordata > Amphibia > Anura > Pelobatidae > Pelobates > Pelobates fuscus. The sequence continues at coordinate 144,714,964 of NC_086321.1, read as the reverse complement.
ATAATCAGCATCTTGATATGCCACACCTATCTCGGCAAAGGAAAAGTGCTCACTAACACAGATTTAGACAGATTTGGGAACAATATTTGAGAGAAATAGGCCTTTTATGTACATATAAAAAGTCTTAGATCTTTGAGTTCAGCTCATGAAAAATGGGGGCAAAAATAAAAGTGTTGTGTTTATAATTTAGTTCAGTGTAGTTAAGTTGGAATTTTTTTCAGTCTCTATTTTGCAAACCTTTTGAAATAAATCACAATTAATTCACAGTTCAGCGAATAAACCCTTTAAATATTATGGATTCTGGATGCCCAACACATGTATATTTGTCATATCTGTTGCATTGTTAAAGCAGTTTAACAGAATTGAAACCTATTGTAATGCATCTCTGCTCCAATATCTGAGTATTTGAATAAATAAATGTATGTGTCGTTTATTTTGCTTTCTGTGTTTGTGTGACTCTAGCTAGATAAATGTAGCATTTAGTAAATGGAAGATAACTTGAGATGTCATTATCCAGCTTCATGATATTTTAGAGTTCAGGTATATTTACCATAAACACATTTGTGTTTAAAATTTCCTGACACTTTTGGTTGCAGAAAACAAGTTAGAATGTACACTAAACAAAAGCTGTAGCCAGCTGGTTCGAAGTGGAACAAAGTGGCCATCAATCCTGCTCCAGGCCTTTCTTTGCCAGGTTTTGTGCCATTTCAGCCATCTGGTAGTGACCTGTTTGACAGCATTATAATCAAATGCAGGAAATGTTTGTACTTATTCATTAAATGAAGAGTTACTGTGAATTAGCAAATGAACTGGAAAATTGAGGATTCATTCACTTGCACTTGGAAAAAAATATACAGGTTGGTTACTGTGGCCTCAATTTTTCAACTTGCTTGTCAATCACACACTAGTCTAAAAAAAAAATTAAAAAAATGACAATGGGCCTTAACGCTCCTCTGGATCATTTGCCATCGCCTCCGTTTAAACAGACATGTAGATTGTTTAGCCACACATGCATAAGTAGCCACTTACATACATCTAATTAGCAAAACACACATGCATACAGAATTAGCCAGTCAAATCCATCTAACTGGCCACACAGTAAGAAGTAGCCACACACATGCATACATAATACACTACACACACCATCCAAATGGCCAACATACTCACACATATATAGACATACATTAGCACATAATGTTTGACACTATAAGCATACCAACACACACCAGCACATACATAAACACATACTAGCATACACCTACTCACATATACTAACACTCAAACATATTATTTTATTATTTATATAGCGCCAACAAATTCCGTAGCGCTGTACAATGGGTGGACTAACAGACACATAATTGAGATCAGACCACTGGACGTACAGGAACAGGGGACTTGAGGGCCCTGCTCGATGAGCTTACATGCTAGAGGGAGTGGGGTATAGTGACACAAAGGGTTATAGTAGGGGAATTAAATAGTTTGTTAGAAAAGGGTTTATTGAGTGCTTGCTAGGTCATTTTTGACAGTTGCAGGAAACGAGTCATGGGGTGGAGGATGAGAAACCTGCTGACAGTTTAACCCCTTAAGGACACATGACATGTGTGACACGTCATGATTCCCTTTTATTCCTGAAGTTTGGTCCTTAAGGGGTTAATTGATACGCTTTAATGAAGAAGTGAGTTTTCAAAGATTTTTTGAAGGAGTGGAGGCTGGGTGAAAGTCTGATTGAGGAGGGAAGGGAGTTCCACAGAATAGGTGCAGCCCTGGAGAAGTCTTGAAGGCGAGGTGGGAATCCGGGCAGAGGATAGGCGTAGGTCTTGGGCTGAGCGCAGGGGTCTCGACAGGACATACTTGTGAATGAGGGAGGATAGGTATGTTGGAGCAGCATTATGTAGGGATTTGTAAGCAAGCGCCAGAATTTTGAATTGGGCCCTATATCTAACTGGAAGCCAATGCAGGGACTGACAGAGCGTGGAGGCGTGGGAGGCGCGACCGGACAGGAAAATAAGCCTCGCAGCTGCATTCATTATAGATTGCAGCGGTGCAAGCTGGGAACATGTAAGACCGGTGAGAAGGGGATTGCAGTAGTCGAGGCGAGAGCGAACAACAGCATGAACCAGTATCTTAGCCGCGTCCGGCGTTAGATATGGGCGGACGCGCGCTATGTTCTTGAGTTGGAAGCGACAGGATTTGACTATCGATTGGACATGGGGAGTAAAAGAGCGGTCAGAATCAAAAAGAACCCCTAGGCAGCGAACCTGCGAGGTAGAGGTGATAGTAGCGCCGTTGACTTGGATGGAGACAGACACAGGAGTAGCAGCACTTGAGGGAGGAAAAACTAGAAGTTCTGTTTTGGACAGGTTGAGTTTAAGGAAGTGAGCAGCCGTCCAGTTGGAAATAGCAGAGAGGCAGTCAGAAACACGAGTCAAGGTGGGCAGAGAGAGATCAGGGGAGGACAGGTAGATTTGCGTGTCATCTGCATATAAATGATATTGGAAGCCAAAGGAGCTGATGAGTTTACCAAGGGAGGCAGTATAGATAGAGAACAGTAGGGGGCCGAGGACAGAACCTTGGGGGACGCCGACAGAGAGGGGTTGGGGAGAAGAGGCAGAACCAGAGAAAGAAACACTGAAAGAGAGTTAGGAGGAGCACCAGGAGAGAGCAGTATCCCGTAGACCAAAGTTACGAAGAATGTGAAGAAGCTGTTGATGATCAACAGTGTCAAAGGCAGCAGAAAGATCAAGGAGGATTAGGATAGAATATTGGCCGTGAGATTTAGCAGCAATTAAGTTGTTGGATACTTTGGTCACAGCAGTTTCGACAGAGTGACCAGCGCGGAATCCAGACTGAAGGGGGTCAAGCAGAGAGTTGGATTCGAGAAAGTCTGTCAATCTGGCGTACACAACTCTCTCGAGGATCTAGGAGGCAAATGGCAGTAGCGAGATAGGGCGGTAGTTGGATGGGGAGTTGGGATCAAGGTTGGGCTTTTTCAGAATCGGGGTTACGGTTGCATGCTTGAAGGGTGAGGGAAATGTGCCAGAGGAAAGGGAGAGATTGAAAATGACAGTGAGAGGAAGAGCAAGAGAGGAAGACAAAGTGCGGATGAGATGCGAGGGAATAGGTATTGAGGGAGCAGGTGGTGGGGTGGGAGGACAGGAGCAGAGCAGAAACCTCTTGTGATGTAGCAGGTGCAAATGAGCATAGGATGGCAGGGGGAGTGGAGTTGGGTGATGTATTGATAGGGGTAGGAGAGAGATTAGAGATCTCTTTCCTGATTGTAGATATCTTCTCAGTGAAATGAGATGCAAAGTTTGTGGCGGACAAGGTGGTGGAAGGAGGCGGAGTCACAGGGCGAAGAAGAGCATCCAAAGTGTGAAACAGGTGTTTTGTATATCTCCTAGTATACACATACTAGGAGATATACAAAGACACAGGCTAGAGCACGAAGACAAAGTAACACATATACACACACTTACTAATGCACCTACAGGCATATACAATATTAGTGCTCTGCCTCATGCGTCCTTCTCCCCTTGCTGTTTTTCTTGTCTACACTATTTGTCTCTATCTATATGTCTTATATGTTGTTTGAGAGATCTCTCTGTGCTTTGAAAACAAGAAATTGGGAATCCTGATTTTGAATATTCATAATTTAAATTTGTGCTGCTGATAGGACCTAAAAGTCAGGCATATGTGTTAATTAACAAATCAAAGTATCTCAGATATGTAAAATAAAAAAAACCTGCACTATCTTTAGTTATCAGATTGTGCAATAATTCACAATTTGCTGAGGACAATTTTGGAAAAATGAATATCCTATACATTATCTTCTCCTTTATATTTTATTCTGCAATGTTAATATTTTGGTGTGTTAGTGTGTGTTTGCTGTCTGTGGAATAATAGATTTAGGCTAATGACACTCGTGGGGATATGTTTTATAACATTATTTTACTTTTGTTTTATAATTGCCTGGGCTTGCTGCAATATGTTATGTTACATGGTGTATTATCAGGTTCTCACAGTAAATGGGTAAGCTATTATGTTATCAGAGTGTTTGGACATGTTATCACCAAGAGAGTAGATAGGGAGTTTGGGCAGACACTAAGGGAGGAAGCTTTTGATATCCGGCCAAACTCTGGGAGAATAGAATTCTCAGGTAATTGGGGTATTTGGGTATATTCTCAGGGTTAGTGGACATTTTATTAGGGAGTCGTTCAGATTCTGGCTGGGTTATTAAAGCTGGGAACAAAGCTGTGTTTTGGGGGAGTTTTTCCAACTCTGCTATTTCTGCCAAAAATGGAAAATTCACTGGGAAATTCAAAATAATTCATGAGTTAATGAATAAGTCTGTCAGTGTGTCTAAGTTACCAGGAAAAGCAGATCATGCCTTCAAGGTAATGGCAAATTCAAACCTAGTTTATAGCAGACAGGACACAAAATTCACACAACATTTCTGGCCGACCAGCCCTAATCATGTATTAATGATTAATTCAGCAATAATTCACTTGTTATGTTCCTGTGTGCAACACTCTGTTTATATGTGAGTTATGACATTTAGGCAGGTTCTCAATCACACTTGTTGTCACTGTTCAGGCACAGTTTCAGGTTGTAGGGGACGATTTCCAGCATGTTCTGGCAAGGTGAATTGATACATTCTCAGTCTGTATTAGCAGGTCTCGGGTTCAGTGGCCAGATTATCTTTCTGTTTTCTCAGAAGCTCAAGTTGAATGTGCTTATTTTTAGGGCCAATAGGCATACTCCCAAGGTCTACAAAGGGAATATTTGGAAGGTTTTCTGAAGGTGAGTTGCCAGACTCATATTGGGTTTATGATATAGTATACTCATTGTGAATGATGTGCAGAAAGTCCTCATCCCATGGAAATGGGCCGGTTAAATAATGGGGGGAAGGGAAATATAGTTCCCATGAGCATCAGGTGGGGGACATTAAAATAAATAATGGAAGGTGGTAAACAGAACACTGTCCACCTCAGCCCCTAGTCATGGCCAGTGGATAGGAGCTATTTCATAAAAGAAAATGGGGGCACGTTAATGCTCCTCACTGCCCCACCCATGGGCGGCAGGTGGAGGCTATTATAATATAACCAAGTGGATATAATATTCCTACCCAACCCCCACTCATTGGCAGTGGATGGGGGCTTTATTAATAATATACGAGAGGAGAACCAAATTTTGTTACCCTCTGTATAGAATTTAAATGCGAAAGCCCTGATTTTAATCTGGACACCGATTACCACTAGGCGATTGCTGAAGACAGCTCTGTATTCAGATTAGATCTCCGTGTACATTTTCAGATTCTTAAAGGGCACTACAGGCACACAGACCATTTCATCTCATTGAAGTGGTCTGGGAGCCATCTGTTTAACCCTACAACTGAAAACTTTTCCATTTTGTAGGAACAGCAATATTTACATTTAAAGGAACACTCAAGGCATTATGACCATTTCATTGAATTGGTTATAGTGCCTGGAGTCTTCTAGCGCTATCCCTACATTCAATGTTATATCATTTTTTTTAAAAGCCCATTAGGACTGACTTAGGGTCCCTGACCATCAACATTTCTGCCCCCTCTGGAGGTATTGCTAAGGCAGCAATTATACTCTTCTTTATCTATACTAATTCATGCCAGAAATTGGAGCTGTGATAGGTTGAATGCGGTCAGCTGACGCTCTCATCCAGCCCTCGCCATTAATTGCTGCTGAGGTTGATGTTTCTTCATTAGCCCAAGCAGCACAAAGGAAAGAGTCAGCTGGGAACTCTTGTTTAGCATAAAAAGATTAACAATGCATTAACACTGAAACAAAGAAAGAAAGGTATCAGGAGACTCCAGACACTATAACTACTTCAAACAGATGAAGCAGTTACTGCGCCTACAATGTCCCTTTAACTTGTTTCAAACAACATATCGTCATATAGGATTAAGTAATTATGATATTTAATGCATAATTCAGCCTATTAAATCCTGGTCATTTATTGGATAAATTATAACTGTTCTGTTCACTGATAAATATTTGGAAATCATACTTTAATGACATAGTAAACAATCTCCTTTCATCGATCTTGTTGTCAGCATCTCTCGTAATTCTTTTCTTGGATTGTGTTCCTATCTGAAATGTTTTCCTTTAGCAGACATTTCAGGCTCCAAGGAACAGAATGCAGTTTTAATAGAGATACACCATGGAGACCACTGAGATTTGAAAGGATGCTGATAGGAAAAATCACCAAGACCCGCTCCAAATCAGTGAAGGCTGACAAGCATGAAGGGGAAAGAAAGGCAAAGGTCTCTGAGAAACATCCACTTTTATTCACAGTAATATGATTTAAAGACGACAGTAAAATAAGGGCAGAGCATTAAATTAAATCCTTGTTAGGAAGGATACAGGGTCTGTTTTTCTATTATGATTATTTTCATTTTTATCTCACGCCAACTGTTTACACAGCACTTGATACAGCATTTGAACATTTTTACAAACTCAATTTGAAAGATGGAGACAAAGTGCTCCATTAGATTTAGAGTGCCCTGCTCGCAAGCGTACATTAGGAAGAGGATGGGGACAGGTGAAATTCAATGATTCAAATGTTATCCAATCTAGTTCTTTAATATATCACAATAATAGGTCGTTTTAGTTTTACACAAGGCATTGACAGACTAGATATGTCAATTGACATTGATCTGCTGTATGTGTTTTGATGTAATTGTAGAATTGTGTACAATTCTATATTTGTATTAATACTATAATTATATATATATATATACAAACACACACTGAACAAAATTATAAACGCAACACTTTTATTTTTGCCCCCATGTTTCATGAGCTGAACTCAAAGATCTAAGATTTTTCTATGTACACAAAAGGCCTATTTCTCTCAAATATTGTTCACAAATCTGTCTAAATCTGTGTTAGTGAGCACTTCTCCTTTGCCGAGATAATCCATTCTCCTCACAGATGTGGCATATTTACGATGCTGATTAGACAGCATGATTATTACAAAGGTGTGCCTTAGGCTGGCCACAATAAAAGAGCTGATGTTGGCGGGGGAGAAAAGTAGGCGGAGCCTGACCCAGCACCAAGGGACATCAGCGCTAGACTCCGGTAAGTCACTGAAGGGGTTTTAAACCCTTCAGCAACTTGGGATGGGGGGTGGGAGGGAGAGGGGCACTACAGGGTCCTGCAGTGCCAGGAAAACAAATATGTTATGTTAAGATGAGAATTCTGTGGGAAAAGCAAGTCTTATGGCTTGACTGGTGTGTGTATTTGTGTTTAGCAATGTATTGACTATTACACTTACTTCAGGTGGAAGGGGTTTTCAGCCACACTTTTCCCCCCACCACAACTCTGTTGGTATGTGTATATATATATCTCAACACCAGAACGTATGGAAGGTAAACACATGATCTACCCATGAAATTAACAGGAAGATAATGATATAATGTTATATATATATATATATATATAAATGCTATATATATAAAATTATAACATTATCTGCCTGTTCATTTTATGGATAGATCATGTGTTTACCTTTCATACGTTGTGGTTAATGTCACACTATGAAGTAAACAATATATAGCATGGATTCACTCCACACTGTGTAATGCATGATCTCTAATTCAAGTGCAGTACTGGTGCAGGTTTAGGTTGCAGTGCAGTGCACATACCTCCCAAGTGTCCCTATGCTGGAGGGACAGACCTTATTGTGTGTTGCCCAAACTCTTTGTCCCTCCTTTCTTATGACAGAGCTCAACAGCAATAAAACCAAAAGTGTCTTTAAAGTACAATAAATGCGTTTAAAAATCAGTCTGTGTAAATAAGATTCATTGTTCTTGTTCTAACTTAAATGCTAATTTTATAAATTGTTATTAGTAAAGGCATCTAAAATTTCTTTAAGAACAGCCCCGCCTTTTGTCATCCACTATCTCACAAACCTAAAATTGCAGACAGGTTCCCCAGTCTGCTTGCGATGGGAGTTACACTCATCATGCAGCCGATGCTTTGTGTCCACGTACCTCTCCTAGCCCTTATAGCTGTATTTTCCACTGCTACTTACCACCTCCCCTAAGACCCATTCCCCTTTATCCTACAATGTTTTTCTCCTCTCTTGCTCAGTCTCTATATCTCTCCTTCCAACTTTCTCCAATGGTTTCCTTCACCTTTCATGTTTTCCCTGATCTCTGCTTCCTTGCAAAGCTCTCTCCTCTCCTTTACTATCGTTTTTAAATTTTCTTTCAACTCTGTACTACAAGCATGTCAAACTCAAAGGCTAGCACAGACCACATAAACAAGGTTTAAGTTTATGTGGGCCACAAAAAAAACTAAATCATCTATACTAAATCCCAGCACCCCCTCTATACTAAATCCCAGCACTCCCCTCTACTAAACCCCAGCCCTTGTTTAAAAACAAAACAAAAAACAATATTAGCCAATAAGCAGACTCCACTCACATTGCTACTATCAGTATGCCCCAATGGTGCCATCCGCATTATGTGCCATACGGATCCTCCTGCTATTCATTGAAAACCTGTGAAAATGGAGCACATTGACGTCACGTCAGAATGTGAACTGTTGGTCTTTGGAGATTTTAATATTCATTGGTTGAATCCTAAAAATAATAGTTCTTGCTCGCTGTTTAAGACTATGCAGCTAACGCAATTAATCTCCTCCCCAACTTGCATAAACATTAAAAGCCATAACCATACCCTGCTCGATTGGATTCTCTCCACTTCTCCTGATAGAATCCAGGAGGCAGATGTTCTCCCTAACAGTTTCCGTAATCACTGCTTAGTGTACTGCGTGCACAAAATAAAGGCTACTAAATCCTCTCCCAAGGTTGAAATCACCAGGTCCTTCAAAAAATGTAATCTTGAATCCTTTCTAAATGACATCAAGAACCTCCCATGGCACAGATTACACCTTATCCCTCCCGGATCTAGACTGTGCAGTTGAATGCTTTCAGTTTGAACTCCTACAAATTTGGAATTTGCATGCCCCGCTGCGTAAGGTTAGAGTAAAAGGAGCACATATGAACTGGATCCCAGCTGACCTCATCCAAATGTACCAGTTTCAGGATTCATTGTGGTCAAAGTTCAACCGTACTGGCTCTATAAATGATCACTGTGCATATATACAATAGCGAAATATATGCATAGACCAAACAAAATTGGCCAAGGCCCAATATTTCTGTGAAAATCTGAACAATAACATATCAAACCCTAGAAACTTTTGCAATGTCATAAATAAATTACAAAGTCCCCCAATCCACTCCCAACCCTCCACTGTCAAAGTGGATAACCAAACCCTGCAGCTTGCCTTAGATGTAGCAAATGCCTTTGACAATTATTTTGTCGGATGCTCCACCACCCTGATTGCCAAGCTAATAAATGACACACATCCTGAAACTACAAATGTGGATCAGGCCCCACTAAATTTGCAAAGTCCCAATATAGACAAGTTCATTTTTAGACCGGTACCTATTAGTGTAATTAAAAAACACCTTAATAATCTTAAAATTAAAAACCAGTCTGGACCTGATCAAATCCCAGCAATGCTGTTGAAGCTCAGTGCGCCGACAATTGCAAAACCTATCACAACCCTAATTAAAGAATCCTTGGTGTCTGGATATATACTGCGAGAGTAGTGCCTATCCATAACAGTGGTGACACTACTTTGGTTTCTATCGCCCAATATCATTGCTCCCAGTATTGTCAAAAATCATAGAAAAATGTGTCCATACGCAACTATGTGAGTTTTACCAACAATCAAACTATCTGACTCCTGATCAATCGGGTTTTTGCCCGAATCACTCCACTACAACTGCCCTCTTAAAAGTTTGCAATGACATCCAAACTGGCATGGAACAGGAGACCTAACTGGAGCTATTTTCCTTGATTTTGCAAAGGCCTTTGACACAGTAGACCACGACAGTCTACTGCACAAACTCAAAAACGCAGGTATTGGTGATTGTCCGCTAACCTGGTTTCCATCAAATGTGCCCATTTTTGACAGCGACTCCCTTCCTCTCCCAGTCACGTGTGGTGTTCCTCAAGGTGCCATTCTATGCCCCCTACTATTTATATTATTTGTAAATGATCTGCCTAATGTCTGCAAATCCTCAAATGTACACATGTACGCAGACGACACAGTAATCTATGCGAGCAAATCCGATCTACCGCAGCTAGAGGCTGTTCTCCAAGACCAGTTTAGAGAGGTAGAAAAATTGATTGCAAAAAACAAACTCTTCCTAAACACTGACAAAACTGTCAAAATGATCTTTGGAACAGTACCTAAATTACACAAATTACACAATTCCCACCTATCCATCAAAACAAACTCAAATGGCACACTGACCGCAGTCCACTCTTTAAAATACTTGGGTTTGTTAGACCACAATCTTTTGGCCTCCACATAGAAAAACTTGCATCTAAACTTTATCCAAAACTACGTGCCCTGTACAGAAACAAATCCTGCCTAAGCCCTACAGTAAAGGAAAAGATTGTACAGCAAATGCTGATGCCAATCATTGATTATGGGGATGTAGTATATGAACCCGCACCGCAATCCCACATTAATAAACTCAATACATTGTATAACTCGTTCTGCCGATTTGTGCTACAATGTAATTACAGGACCCACCATTGTGACATGCTAAAAGAACTAAACTGGCTGTCGCTGGAATCCAGACGCACCCTTCATCTTTCCAGTCTTGTGATTAAGAGCTTTTCTGGGAAACTCCCACCCTACCTAAAGACAATGCTTTCTCCAGCTGTTCCCACCTCCTATAACCTCCGATCCAGTACCAACACTTTACTTAATCTACCTCAATACAAAAAGAAAGCAGTCCGATCCTCCTTTTCCTACAGAGCACTGCAATTATGGAATGACCTCCCGCACAGTTTCAAATCTTCCCCAAGCCTAAAGTCCTTTAAGAGATCCCTCTCTTCATACCTCAAAACAGAATGCACGTGTTATGGTTGATTATATATTTCCTACCTGTTCTATGTTACATTTTGTATATATTATGTATTAATATTGTTTTTGTATTTTATTGTACCCTATTGTATCAATGCATTGTTTGGTGGACCCAGGACATACTGGAAAATGTGAGAATTCTCAATGTATCTTTCCTGGTATAATATTTTATAAATAAATAAATGTGACGTGGCCATGCGTGCCTCCGTGCACCTCCAGGTCCTCCACTGACACACACACACACACATTCACTGACAAACAGACACACACACACACTGACAGACACACACTCTCTGACAGACACACACACGCTGACAGACACACACACACACACTGAAAGACACACACACACATTTACACATTCTTGCACACACTCACATCATTTTATTTTTTTTGGGAGCTGGTGTGAGGCCTCTCCCTGATCTTCTCTCGGGCACTCAGTCTTCCTGCTCCCTCACGCACGCAGTTTAGTGATGCCGGGTGCCAGAATGATGTCATATTCTGGCACTCGGCATCACTACAGAGGGAACTCTCCTCTCCGGCCAGGTAACTTTGGCAGATTAGGCACCTGCAATGTGGGGAGAGCAGATGCCTACTCTGCTTTAGTAAGCATGGCAAACTCGCGGCTCGCCAGGCCACAAAAATATTAATTGTGGGCCGCATGCGGTCAGTGGGGTGCAAGTTTGACATGCTTGCTCTACTAGGTGTTGATCATATCTACATTGTATAATACTGAAACCTTCATTCCTGCCAAGATGTGTCCATACTCTACATCACTGTTAGACTTCTTGTCATTCTTGTCTTGTCATCATTCCCTGGCCTTCTCATCATTCCAGGAGTCTGTAGACATTTGCTTCCTCTCCTTCTCCCCCCCACCCATCACCTATATCTTCACGTGTCTTCATGTTCCCCTTCATTTCATGTATGTCTATCACTCTATCTCATCGCTCATCACATACCCGGACACCATTATTCCACATGTCTCTATCACACTCATTACATTCTTCCCGCTTTCCTTGGTCACTCGTTTTACACCCCTTCCACCCTCCTTCATTCTTCCTGATTTGGTCTCCGCATTCATCTCATTCTATATTCCTCTAGCTATCTCAGCTCTTTCCAATTATCTTCATTTCTCTCCATTCCACTCTCTCCCATGTGCATATTAGGATTGTTGACCTAAACAATCTTCAGCCTAATCATCGCCAACCCATGGGTAAGCTGTGTTTATTGCAATTTCCTGATGAAGCTAATCTTATTTGTATCATCCTGATTGTCTGAAACAAGAAGCAAACCCACAAGATTGTTATGGGGATGCAACAAAACGTCTCAGCAGGGAATCAGTCTTGAACAAGGATCATTTACAGTGTAACTGGTAAACATGAAACCTTTTGAGAAAACATGCTCCAGACTACATATGGATTTCATAAATGTCACAAAAGAATAGCAGGTCACATCAGGCAGCAAAGGTTTGCAAAATAGTACTGTTTTCTTTCTTTCTTTTTTTTAAATAGGTCATTCATATTTCCTTTTATAGCAATATTCAGTTCTCTTCACTCCTCTCTCCTTCCCTTTAATTGGTGCTTATTATGAAATTTAATTATAGTACATATGAGGAACCAAGGTGTATCTGTCTGCCAGTCACTGCACCTTCACATATGTAGGGTTCTGGAGGGAGAGAGATATGGTTGGCCGCTCTCTCTGAGAATACTGTGCACAGGATGGTGTGGTAAAGGGCAGGCATATACAGACCTTTCCCCTACAGGGCCAGATTTCCCATTGGGTAGAGTAAACCCCAGGCTTGGAAAAGCCCCACTGTACCTTAAGATTTGCAAGCCATTATGTGACTTGTCGTACAAAAGCAGCTGTGGAATCAGTAGCTGTTGTTGTGCTGGTGGTGCCCAGACATGGAGGCAGAAGGGGTGTTGTGTAGAGCTGGCCGAGGGACCTGCAGGAGGGGCTGTAATGAGCGTGGATGAGAAGGCCAGGAAAAAGCTGTATGTTGGCTTGTCACTGACCTACAGCAGCATGACGTAAGGGGAGCACTGCCTGTAGAATGTCCCATCTTTCTTCCTGCGCAGTGTCAGACCCCCACAGCAGGAGAATGGGCTGGTCTGTGCAAAAGATCCTTGATCTCCTCACTACCTGTGATCTCCTGTTTGCGCGCCAAGGCTATGACTGTGGTGGCCTTGTGTATACTTGGCCCAGTAGGAGGGTGAGTACCTTTCAATTAACTCTTCTCTGAAAACCCCTTTTCCCTAGAGGTAACCCCTCCTAAAACCTAAGCAAACTCTTTCCTTAGCCCTACATTTAAGCGCTCAAAGGGAAATCTGAAAAAAAAACAAACTAATTTGAGCACGCAAAGACTGAACCAGAAAAAAATCTTTAACCTTAATCTTAGGTTTAACACCTCTTATAAACTAAGCACTCCATGCACCCCAATACCAAGCTTAACTCAACTCTAACAATAAACTCAATAATCCCTAAACACCCCCTGTGCGTAAATAATACATTTAGCCTAACTCTAAACCTAAGCTGAATAATTCTAAACACCCCTTATACTTCAAATATAAGCCCAGACAATATTTTAATCCACCTAAAACAAAATCCACCATGGAAACTAACACCTCTAAAACCTTAAACCCCGTTTACCGTAACTGCTTCTAAAATTATTTTAACACCTTTTACAGAGCTACATACAGACACAGATTAAAGCATAATACATTACATACAGAAATACACACACACACACACATATATATATATATATATATATATATGTATATATGCAGTCAAATATTAATATATGTTTTCTAGATTAATTTATGCCTGAAATGTTATCTTAATAAATTTTTAAACTCATACTACTTGCCTTCTTTTTTCAAGGGTTGGGGGTTACATAGAATTCTGTGCATACAGGCACCTGACATGTAAATCCGTCCCTGGGCCGTGTTCTTCTCTTTGGAATCCACTAGTGTATGCATCTCAAAAGTTATATGGACGATCGCCCTCTTTTTATAAAAATTCTTATTCCGTGGAAGGATTATATAACCAATAGGGGATAAATGGATAAAAAGGTTGCTGGTCGGGGGGTCACGCATGGCGGCACTCCCTCCCCCCTCCCTATTTTCCCTAGTTGATCTTTTTCTTTTTTCTTCTCGACTTATTTTCTTATTCTAAAACCTAGAGGACGGATGGAGATGCCTGGGAGACGAACAATCCACAAAGCATTGTCAATATTTTGTATTGTCAAACTTGTTTTATTATCAAACAACTGTGGTTTCTGTTTCTAATGTATCATGCTGATCTTCCTGCCCTCTTCTTTTAAATAAAGAAATAAAGAATAAAGGCAAAAAAAAAAAAAAAAACATTATTATTTATAATTTTATTTAAAAAAATCCAAGGTTTAAAGAAAATGTTTACAAGCCATTTAAATGCGTACTTGGAATGGAGAAAAGGCTCTCTGTTTTAATATGAAGACGAGGACTGCCTAGCCGAGTCCTGTAGGACCATTATACTGCCAGAGGTTTAAGACTGTCTCTAATCAACCAATTAGCAGTATGTGTCACATGCCAATATCTTCAGACTAACTCTGAGAGCCCTGTGTGTGAGCTGGCTCCCAGTGCTGTCATTGGATAATCCTAAACAGATTATTATATGTCAATAAATGTCCTATTCTTGCTTTGGAAACATGCAGAGTGTTTTTACATTATTATCTTTTGTTTATTCCCTAGTTTAATCCCACCTCCAGCCTTATTAGTACTCCTAATGTCGTACACGTTAGTATGTTGCAGGGACATCTGGCAAACAACTAGTTAAACATACTGACAAGGTGTGATTTCCTGTTTTCACTGGCCTGCAAAGCCATTTAAGGTTTTTAGGTGGGACTGTGGCTTTAAAAAACATGGTTTGTATTTGCCTGGGCTTCTCCTACCCTCCCTTTTCCTATGTCTGCCCCCTGGGATTGAGGGCTGTTGACTTTGGCTGTCAGAATCTTGCAGTGAGAGCCTTTGCTCAGTTCTACAGCAAAAGAGAACTAGCTGGGATCCCCTTCTCGCTTTGCTGGCATTAGTAAACCAATCCGATCAGTAAGTGCAGGAACCTCTAATCCCTTCCTGTTACCAGATATCCTAAAGGCTCAGCTGCCGCCTTGAAATATTAGGATTTTGTGTTTGGATTGGAAGCAATACTGCAATCCTGGGAGGTGTGTGATGACTGCCCCAAAATAACAGAAATATTTAGCATTTAGCACTGACATTGTACACAGTGCTGAGCTGTTAATTGCTAGTGGTACGTTGATACGTAAAGATGCCTCAATGTACTGAAAAGGACTCACAATGATGTCCCAATAAACTAAATTTTTTTGCCTTTTTTGAGTAGTAGGATAGAATTTTACTGGGCATCTGCTCATCCTATGTGAGTTACCAATAATCAGTTTTTACCTGAGTCAGTGCATAGATACAGGTTTTGAAGCCAGGCTGAATGATGTTTCGGAGCTTAGATAAATACAGTTGTTAAAACTCCAGGTTTGGGGGGCGGGGCCCGAACTCCATGGCAGCCAGTCGCATATCTAGTGGGCTCCACTCACAGCTTACAATGAGCCCCAATTACTCAACACCAAGCGCTCATAATTTGCCCCCAACGGAGACTTACCTATCGCCAACACTGACCAGCACACTCAGAGGTGGT
The DNA here is from genome assembly GCF_036172605.1 of Pelobates fuscus. NCBI lineage: Eukaryota > Metazoa > Chordata > Amphibia > Anura > Pelobatidae > Pelobates > Pelobates fuscus. The sequence goes on along the minus strand of NC_086321.1, from coordinate 144,699,290 downwards.
GAGACCGAGCCTGCTGTTACTTACCTTGGAGGAAGTGGCGCGGCCTTGCACAGACTGGCTGAGAGTCACTTATGGCGGGCTGCTCTACCAATGTATTCTTTAGACGCAGACCCTCTTGCTAATCTTCACTATTGCTCTGGTTTCCCCGACGGATCACAAGCCGTGTTTTACTATAATGCTTTATAATAGTTAATTTTACTTACCTTAGTCTAGACTGTTTATCCTTCCGTAAGAATATACTACATTATCAATCTAGACACACATCCTTAGCCTGTTACCTAGCCTGTGATATACACTAAAACAACCTGCTGCTGTGTTCTATTCTATTCTGAACAGGTGCTGTCTATTAGAACCTACCGCCGTGTTCTATTCTGTTCTGAACAGGTGCTGTCTATTAGAACCTGCTGCCGTGTTCTATTCTATTCTGAACAGGTGCTGTCTATTAGAACCTGCTGCCGTGTTCTATTCTATTCTGTACAGGTGCTGTCTATTAGAACCTGCTGCTGTGTTCTATTCTATTCTGAACAGGTGCTGTCTATTAGAACCTACCGCCGTGTTCTATTCTGTTCTGAACAGGTGCTGTCTATTAGAACCTGCTGCCGGTTTCTATTCTATTCTGAACAGGTGCTGTCTATTAGAACCTGCTGCCGTGTTCTATTCTATTCTGAACAGGTGCTGTCTATTAGAACCTGCTGCCGTGTTCTATTCTATTCTGTACAGGTGCTGTCTATTAGAACCTGCTGCTGTGTTCTATTCTATTCTGAACAGGTTCTATCTGTTAGAACCTACCGCCGTGTTCTATTCTATTCTGAACAGGTGCTGTCTATTAGAATCTGCTGCCGTGTTCTATTCTATTCTGAACAGGTGCTGTCTATTAGAATCTGCTGCCGTGTTCTATTCTATTCTGAACAGGTGCTGTCTATTAGAATCTGCTGCCGTGTTCTATTCTATTCTGAACAGGTGCTGTCTATTAGAACCTGCTGCCGTGTTCTATTCTATTCTGAACAGGTGCTGTCTATTAGAACCTACCGCCGTGTTCTATTCTATTCTGAACAGGTGCTGTCTATTAGAACCTACCGCCGTGTTCTATTCTATTCTGAACAGGTGCTGTCTATTAGAACCTACCGCCGTGTTCTATTCTATTCTGAACAGGTGCTGTCTATTAGAACCTACCGCCGTATTCTATTCTGAACAGGTGCTGTCTATTAGAATCTGCTGCCGTGTTCTATTCTATTCTGAACAGGTGCTGTCTATTAGAACCTGCTGCCGTGTTCTATTCTATTCTGAACAGGTGCTGTCTATTAGAACCTGCTGCCGTGTTCTATTCTATTCTGAACAGGTGCTGTCTATTAGAACCTGCTGCTGTGTTCTATTCTATTCTGAACAGGTTCTATCTGTTAGAACCTACCGCCGTGTTCTATTCTATTCTGAACAGGTGCTGTCTGTTAGAACCTGCCGCCGTGTTCTATTCTATTCTGAACAGGTGCTGTCTATTAGAACCTACCGCCGTGTTCTATTCTATTCTGAACAGGTGCTGTCTATTAGAACCTACCGCCGTATTCTATTCTGAACAGGTGCTGTCTATTAGAACCTGCTGCCGTGTTCTATTCTATTCTGAACAGGTGCTGTCTATTAGAACCTGCCGCCGTGTTCTATTCTATTCTGAACAGGTGCTGTCTATTAGAACCTGCTGCTGTGTTCTATTCTATTCTGAACAGGTGCTGTCTATTAGAACCTGCTGCCGTGTTCTATTCTATTCTGAACAGGTGCTGTCTGTTAGAACCTGCCGCCGTGTTCTATTCTATTCTGAACAGGTTCTATCTGTTAGAACCTACCGCCGTGTTCTATTCTATTCTGAACAGGTGCTGTCTATTAGAACCTACCGCCGTGTTCTTTTCTATTCTGAACAGGTGCTGTCTATTAGAACATGCTGCTGTGTTCTATTCTATTCTGAACAGGTGCTATCTGTTAGAACCTACCGCCGTGTTCTATTCTATTCTGAACAGGTGCTGTCTATTAGAGCCTACCGCCGTGTTCTATTCTATTCTGAACAGGTGCTGTCTATTAGAACCTACCGCCGTGTTCTATTCTATTCTGAACAGGTGCTATCTGTTAGAACCTGCCGATGGGTTCTTTTCTATTCTGAAATATTCTATTGCAGCTGCTGGTGTTTAGACACCCATCTATTCTATTTTATCCTGAAAAGCCACTGCGTTCTGTCCTGAACAGGTACTATCAATTTGACACCATTCACTATTCTAATCTAAATTACTTTCTATTCTATTCTGATTAGTTAGTGAACTTTTAGACACCCATCTATTTCTAGTTTTTACAATTTTATATATATATGTATGTATTTTAAATAGTAAGTAAAACATTTTTTCACTATTACTTAAATCTCAAAAGGTTGGGGGACCTGAATTTAAATAGGGATTAGACACTATCTATATCAAGATATTATCACAGTAAATAATACTGTACTGACATAATGTAATGTATATATGCTTAATAGACTGTTAAAAATTCCTTCGACAGATTTTGATAATTGTAAAACTACAGAATGTCTTTATGTAAACGGATTTGTTGACTACTGACAAACAAACAGGGGAATTAGCTGATTTGGGGCAGGTGCAAGCTATTCTGTGTGCAAGATCCCTGCAAAGTAATGTGAGGATATCACCATTTGAAAGTGGGCCAATCATTGACTAAGTACTTTTGACAACACAGTGCTTAGACAAACACAGTCAAAATGAGCTCTGGCAGTGTGCTCTACCATGAGAAAGGGTTATATATTTTCTGTAAAGTCTACTGTGATTTTAAAAGAAGTCCATATGCTAGTCATGGTTCATATGTATAACTAATCATAAACAGTGTTCAGGGTGCAATCAACACATATAATAGACATTCATCACACACCAATAGTGTGATAGCAATATATAATCTTTTATTCCTGCACCAACAAAAGAGATAAAAAATACAAGAGTAGATAATAGAATTTACAGCAAATATAATACTGAGCGGGGCGGAGCGTGACCTCTGAGCAAAGCGGACGCAGGCAGCACGAGCTCCCGCCTAACTCGCAGATTCTCGGGTATATTAGTGACAAACCAACCAAACTATTTACCAGAGTGCACTACCCACATCGGGAGCACGACCTGCTGGAGCTGGACTAGGGGGGCGGAGGCCGATCTTCCCGACACTCAGATATCCAGCGTCCTTATCAGACTCCTCCTCCTCCTCTCTGGGTCGATTGACCCAAACCTCCCTAGCTGCACCTACGAACCGCTTAATTAATTAATTTATTTATAAAATATTTTACCAGGAAGGATACATTGAGATGTCTCTCGTTTTCAAGTATGTCCTGGGTCCACAAAACATTGCATTGATATAATAGGGTACAATAAAATATACAATATATACAAAATGTAACAGAACAGGTAGGAAATATATAATCAACCATGAGTTGCATATACTACATCCCCATTATCAATGATTGCCATCAGCATTTGCTGTACAATCTTTTTCTTTACTGTAGGGCTTAGGCAGGATTTGTTTCTGTACAGGGCACCAAGTTTTGGATAAAGTTTAGATGCAAGTTTTTCTATGTGGAGGCCAAAAAATCAATTGTGGTCTAACAACATACCCAAGTATTTGAAAGAGTGGACTGCGGTTAGTGGGCTATTTGAATTTGTTTTGATGGATAGGTGGGAATTGTGTAATTTGTGTAATTTAGGTACTGTTCCAAAGATCATTGTGACAGTTTTGTCAGTGTTTAGGAACAGTGTGTTTTTTGCAACCCACTTTTCTACCTCTGTAAACTGGTCTTGGAGCATAGCCTCAAGCTGCGGTAGATTGGATTTGCTTGCATAGATTACTGTGTCGTCAGCGTACATGTGTACATTTGAGGATTTGCAGACATTAGGCAGATCATTTATAAATAATGTAAATAGTAGAGGGCCGAGAATGGAACCTTGGGGAACATCACACGTGACTGGGAGAGGAAGGGAGTCACTGTCAGAAAAGGATACATATTGTGAGCGATCCGATACATATGATCAAAATCAGGTTAGCGAACAATCACCAATACCTGAGTTTTTGAGTTTGTGCAGTAGAATGTCGTGCTCTACTGTGTCAAAGGCCTTTGTAAAACCAAGGAAAATGGCTCCAGTTAGGTCTTGTCCCATGCCAGTTTGGATGCCATTGCAAACTTTTAAGAGGGCAGTTGTAGTGGAGTGTCACCACTTTTATGGATAGGCACTACTCTTGCCGTCTTCCACAGTTTGGATATTTATCCAGACACCAAGGATTCGTTAACTAGGGTTGTGACAAGTTTAGCAATTGCTGGGATTTGATCAGATCCAGACTGGTTTTTAATTTTTAAATTATTAAGGTGTTTCTTAATGACCCTAATAGGTACAGGTCTAAAATGAACTTGTCTATATTGGGTCTTTGCAAATTTAGTGGGGCCTGATCCACATTTGTAGTTTCAGGATGTGTGTCATTTATTAGCTTGGCAATCAGGGTAGTGGAGCATCCGACAAAATAATTGTTAGAGGCATTTGCTACATCTAAGAGAAGTTGCAGGGTTTGGTTATCCACTGTGGAGGGTTAGAAGGGAATTAGGGGATTCTGTAATTTATTTATGACTTTCCAAAAGTTTCTAGGGTTTGATAGGTTATTGTTCAGATTTTCACAGAAATATTGGGCCTTGGTCAATTTTGTTTGTTTTGTGCATATATTTCGCCATTGTCTAAATGCACAGTGATCATTTATAGAGCTAGTACGCTTGAACTTTGACCACAAAGAATCCCGAACTGGTACATTTGGATGAGGTCAGCTGTGATCCAGTTCATATGTACTCCTTTTACTCTCACCTTACGCAGCGGGGCATGCAAATTCCAAATTTGTAGGAGTTCAGACTGAAAAATTCAGTCTAGATCTGGGGTAATGTTTCATCTGTGCCATGGGAAGTTCTTGATGTCATTAAGAAAGGATTCAAGATTTAATTTTTTGAAGGACCTGCTGATTTTAGCCTTGGGAGAGGATTTAATAGCCTTTATTTTGCGCATGCAGTACACTAACGACCCAAGATGGTGGAGGCCCTTCCACATGCCTCACAAGCCTTAAACCAGTCATATGGGCCTCTCTATGATTGTGACTCCATCAAATCCAGACTGGATGCTATATTCCAAGCCTTCTGGGCCAAGCTGCTGGGACGCTCTGCAGCCAACAGGTCCAAACAGGAGAGGGACAGGGGCTCATGGATGGTGACAGGAGGGATACCTACGGGCAGCGCACCCACCCTCCCAAGACAACCGCAGACCCACAGTCGGACCTGCGACACTATATCTTGCCACTAATGACCATGTCCACATTGACAAACTCAATGCTTCTGTTTGTTTATGTTATTTGCCCCATTGACTAGCTCATCTATAGTGCAGTGCTTTGCCATATCCTAAGACCCAGTGGTTTAAAGCTTGATTCATAAGAAAGCTTAATCTGCTACAGCTATGTGTTTACTATCCCCTAGTGCTTCTCACTACAGAATAGCTACGCATCTCATGATCTACTAGCGTAACATCCTGTAGCATTCACTAGCATATTTCACAATGCTATATTACTCCTGCCTTTATGTACCATACCCCCTACACATCTAGACTAATATTTGACAGTAGAAATAGTTTTATGCTCAGATGTGTGTTGCTAGACATAAAAAAGGAATGAATATCTCATGTATATGCATACCTACTACAAGTTTATCATGTACACGTTCGCCATGACTTCTGTTACTTGTTTCTGTAACATACCTCCTATGCCTCAAATAAAAAACTGATTGACAAAAAAAAATATATAATACTGAAATTCATGCCAAGTATCACACGGTATTATATAATATTATATATCGGAAAGTACGATCAGGAGTGTATTACTTCTTCCACTTCAACTCCGGTAACTCCGGGTTAAGTCCCCTAATAAATCAGCCAACTGTGTCTTTTTAAAAAGAATAATATATTATTATAATATTGTGTATCACTTTTATTTAATTTTGTACCAGTTAAGTACCCCAGAAACAACAAAGCAATGTTTGCAATATGCATCATGGTTCTTTATTTTCTAGAATGGGAAAATTTTACTTTTGTTTGTGTTAGATTGATTTTAAGTAGGACTGCCCAAGATGAGGGGACATGTAACCAAAGCTGACCCCCTGGCAGTGGCGTACTAAGGGGGGGAGGGGTGCCACTCACTAGGGCGGTGCACGGGGAAGACTGTGTCGGGTACTTTGTCACTGGCAGAGGACCCGACACTAGGAGGGGGCCCGGTGCCTTGCTCAGTATGCCGCTGGGTGCGAGGCCCCTCCTGCGCCCATCACAGACACCGGTCTTCGCAAGATCTGATCAATCAGAGCATTTCTGTGGGTTACCACGGCAATGCTCTGACTGGGTCCCGCGAGATTCATGGTCTGCAGCTCTGCGGAGCTGCAGTCCGGATATTATGGCCACCGGACCACCAGGGAGCCCACACTGGACCACCAGGGAATTAAGGTATTTAGTCCCGCCTCCTCCCTATCACCATAACCCCCCTCTCCCTCTGAGATCACCCCCTCCATCACAGTGTCACTCCCCCCTCCCTGTCACCATCACCCCCTCCCTCACACCATCACCCCTTCTATCACAGTATTACTCCCCCCTCCCTCTCATCTTCCCCCCTCCCTCAAACCATCACCCCCTTCCCTCACACTATCACCCCCTTCCTCACACCATTATCCACTATACAAGCACACACTGCATCCGCTACACAAACACACTGCATTCACTATACAAACACACACTGCATTCACTATACAAACACACTACATACACTATACAAACACACACACACACACAGACACACACGTATATATATGTGTGTCTGTGTATCTGTATGTGTGTTGGTATATGTGTATCTGTATGTGCCAGTGTGTGTATGTGTATCTGTTTGTGTGTCTGTGTATCTGTTTGTGTGTCTGTGTTTGTATCATTGTGTCAGTATGTATGTGTCTCTATCTGTATTTGTGTCTGTGCCTGTGTATCTCTCTCTGTGTGTATGTATGTGTGAGTCAGTGTTTGTATGTATCTGTGTATGACTGTGTTTCTATGTCACTGCATGTGTGTACCTATGTGTATGTGTGCCAGTGTGTGTATATGTGTATATGTGCATACATCTCAGCATTTCGCCTACACTGTACACAAATACAACCCTGCATCCAAATGTCAACACTGCATAAAAATACACCACCATAAAAAAAAACACTACAGAAAAATGCATGCCTGCATTCAAATGCCAATACATGCAAACACACCCGTACATTCACTCACACATACTCCATACAAAAACATGCTTACATTCAAACACACAAACACTGCTCAGTGCTAAATACATAAAACAAATACAAACACTGCTCGGTGCTAAATACATTTTAAAAATTTGCGGTTGTTTTTTTTTTTTATATTTTTAAGCTGGGGGGGGGTGCCAAATATAGGATCTGCCCCGGGTGCCAAATGCTCCAGGTACGCCCTTGCCCCCTGCAGCAGACGTTTCATGGTCTCATAACAAGAGCACATTTGGATATAGCAATATCTTGTTCACACTAAAGGCACCAAGACCACTTTAGCCCATTGAAGTGGTCTGGGTGCACTGTCTCTGTCAGTTTAACACTGCAATTGTAATTATTGCAGTTATCGAGAAACTGCAATAATTACTTTGCAGGGTTAACACCACCTCTACTGGCTGTCTACCAGACATCCACTAAAGATGCTTCCTGGTCATTAGGCAACTTTTGGTCACGTAACTTATGCTGGACATCCTCACGCTCTGTATGAGGACATCCTGCATCAGCTAAAACTCCATAGGAAAGCATTGATTCAATGCTTTCATATAGGCTTGTCCTAATGCGATTGCAATGCTTTCCGCGCATTAGGTCCCCAACGTCTGACAGCTGGAAGCGGACTATAGTTTCCCTTTAAGTTCTTTGTTTAAGGGTAGACTTATTATTATTATTTTTATTAAGAGATAAGTATATTGGTGGTAGCTGAGTGACATTTTCCCTATAAATGTCAGTGTTGAAGAGTTTCGTTTTGTCTTATAATAGAATCCAGTCTTTGTGAACACGGGGTCCGAATGAAGTACTATGTCCTCAGCGGTATACTATGGAGTTCTACTCATTTGTTTTACCAGCTCAGCTATTTTGGTCTAACATTTTCTTTTCACTTCTTCCCTATACTATAAGAGATCTGTAAATAATGTGGCTAGCTTTAATATATGCACAGTGCTTCTATATTTCACCGTGTGCTTGTTTGGCATACATAAAAATGTCTGAGTCTGCTTTATAGATGTGAAACCTAAGCATAACTGTGAATTTTTCATTTTCCCATTCTGATCATGTGTATATTTATGCTTAAAGGGACACTATAGTCACCAGAACAGCTACAGTTTAATGTAGTTGTTCTGGTGAGTATAATCTGTCCCTTCAGGCCTTTTAATATAAACGCTGCATTTTCAGTTAAAATGTGTGCTTTGTCAACCATATGTATAGCATACCCAACACTTCGAATATATACAAACACAGACACTTTAATTTTAGGGGTGTGAATAGAGGTGTGGCCAGGGGAGGGGCTGTTCTGAGAAATTATAGGCGCCTTACTAATCAAAATGTATACAACTAAAATGTAATTTAGATCAAGAACAATGTATCTTCTTTACACAGACTGGTTGCTAAACACATTTATTGTAGTTTAAAAATACATTACTGGGAATATTATTGCTGTGGAGCTCTTTAATACACTCAGACAACATGGAGCTCCTATGAAAGAGGGGCATTAGGATAGAAAATAGGGACAGAGGGATCTAAATAGGGACTGTCCCTCCTAAATAGGGCAACTCGGAAGGTATGCTATATACTGTTTTTAAAATCAGTGTTACTGCACTTGAAGGCCATTGTGATGAGCTCTGCGTCTGCCAATCTTGGCCAGGGGTTATCCATGTCTTCAGATTCCTGCTGCTGTGTGGAGACGTGTATAATTGTAAGAGATTGTGATACCCAAGCACTGAGGATACCTATGTGTCAGCAGGTATTACCAACACAAAATAAAGGCCCATTCTCACTGGAGCCAGACGCCAGAATTAACAGTTGCAGAGCATGTGCTGCAGTGTGGAGGTGGGCTGACATTTCTACACGGAGACCCCCACTGCTTTCATTCCATCAGGGAGTCTTTGTATTGTGTCCAATGTTAAGCACTGGGATCACATTAACAGCGTGCTTCTTTATCAGTGAATGAAAGGGCTACATTCTTTGTGTTGGGGAAACACTTTTGCATGAACTGAAAAAAGAAGAAAGTGATGCAGCTCTGTGGGTGTATTTTATTGCTATTTGTTATATTAGAGGTACAAGCTCTGGAACCGGCATAATAAAATATTGTTTAATAATATCACCTCTGAATAAAAAAAGAATCTCTTTCTTTGTGTTGTGTTTATCTGAAAGCACGACAAGAACTGCTTGCAATGAGAGTATTTTTTTAGTTGTTGCTTTAAAAAAAAAAAAAAATTGTAATTATGGAGTGTTTCTGAATCATTTAACCCTTTGAGTCCCAGACGAGGAAATGTTGTTCTTAAATGGAAATTTAAAGGCATACTCTAAGACGTAAAACAAACGTAGCTCAACGAAGCTGCTATTTCTTTTTTTCGCAGTCTCTTTTTATTATTTTTCCTGCAGCCCTCACGGTTTGGAGTTTATGTGCTCCCAGTTTCTCACCCGATGGTCGGACGGATAGGGTAAGTTGCTGAAGTGATATCCCCATAGTTTTCCATATCTGGATGTGATTTTTTACCTTTGGGGCCATCCCTATCGCTTCCCTCTTAGTCTTGACCAGGGTGTTTGGCTGGTGTTTGAGCTCCCTCTCCGTAAGACGGCTTGGTCGTCTGGGCACTATCCGTTTATCCACTTATATATTTTTTCACGGACTGGACTGGAGCCTACTGCTTGAACTTTTTTAGTTCACATATAGTTTTTATGCCTATGTGCACATCTCTGATTTTTTACATCAGTCCTTTGTCGACAAGAATATGAATAAGGGGCCCCTTACTATTCATCACGTTTACATCTGATACTGGACGTTTTGAGATGTTGTTTCATTTTTTATGATTGGTTTATTATACAATAAATGATATTTTGTTATACTCTTATATATATGTGTAGAGTATTCTGATTCAGATAAGACTCACCCAGTATATTCAATTGTGGTTTATGGTGGTCATTGTGGTGATCTCGGCGAGATTGGTCATTTTTAAGTTTATTGATATTTTCATCTTGATTTTTATGTAGATCTGCATAATTAATTGGAGCGCTCACATACCAGTTATATCTTTTCGGTTTCATTTAATAAGTCGCTCCCTTGTATGTGACGCAGCCCTACTGTTATTTCATCCCATTGGGTATATTTATTTCTCACTGTCAGTCCACATTACATTTACATTCTCTTTTTATTAAGGTAAGCATAAAGACAATGACATTACATGCAAGAAAGAATGCACAACAGTTTACTGAAATTGCGTTGTAGATTACAAACAATCGGTAGTGATACCTTTTACATTTTGTGAAATAAAAGTAACAGGCTAGACTGACATGTCCTAACTGAGATTATAAACTATACTCATGCAGATAAAGCAGCTTGCAAGACGTGTAGAGTATAACAAGCTAATATCACAGTATTATGATACTATAGTTGTTAGACCACTGGGTATGTAATATTTAGAAACAATGTTAATAACAGAATATATGAAGGTCTAGCATGAATCGATACTTTGATGACCAAAATGGTGTTATGACCACAGTGAGAAGGTGCCTGGTTGAGTCACCCTATTCCTCTGACAGGCCATAAGCGAAAGTCCAGCTCTACTGATAAGATGTTGCTTGCGTACGATGAAGGCCAGTTGGGGGAGGGGGGGGTGGCGTCTGAAAAATGCTTGTTAGGGCAGTTCAGCATGAGTGACAGTCAGTCAATGTCCTGGTTGGGCATGCATCTATCATCAGAGTACTGTCCATATAGGTGAGTAGTGTCATAGGAGCAAGGTGTGGTACTCTCCATGCAAGAGGCCTGATCCAGAGCCTGCACTCCAGTGCCACAACTTTGGAGCTCTGTGAGGCCAAGTTCTCCCCAACCGGGAAAATACAGAAGGCCCTATCAGGCTTAAAGAGCTGTCGTCTGTTATTACATGAGCACTTCTGCTTGTGAGGCCAGTGCGTTGAGGCTGAAACCCGGTCGGCTCTGAGCCCAGGGAAACTTGAAGTTGGCTGGTCAGGTGGTGAAGTTGAGTCCCTGTGAAGGGCCCCTCAGGTCTCACTCCCTTCCCCAGACTGTATAGTAGTGCCAGGTGCTGCTTGTTTCATCCTTTACTCCAAGGCAGCCCTGAAGCATTCAAAACCAGTCTCTAACTGATGTATGGTGCTGAGGACGTGGTTTGATAGGTCGGCTTGATGTGCTGCCAAACTGCGTGTCAGCATAGCATTGACATCTGCCATCTTATGTATCATTGCTTGCCAATTTCTGAACGTCAGGGTTGTCATCCACTGCATGGGGCACCTTAATGGGCAGCCCAGTGGAGACCGGGATAATCCCCACTGGTCAGAGAGAGGGTGTAGCGGTACTTACTCTTTCCAGGGGCCGGCCGGGGTCCTCTGTTCGAGCCGCACGCGTTCCTGCTGCTGCACGAGCCGCGCGCGGCTCATCCGACGGCTGGAAAAGGAAGGCGGGCAGTGACCGCGAGAAGCGGTCACGTGTCCCGCCTGACTCTAAGAGCGCGCCGCGGGTCTCGGGCGCGCTCTTAAAGGGACAGTGGGAGCCTAAATTGGAAAAGGCCTCCCATTGGTCCCTGTCACACTCGCCATACACTTACCTTTTGGGGGCGTGGATATGACAGGGGCCAATCAAAATAGATTTAGTTATATATACTCACCTTTTTCCCTTAGTTCCTTGCCCTATCGTGGTTTCTGTTTCAGTTCCCTTTAGCGCTTGTTGTATTCAGTTGTGTTCCTTTGTACTTGACCTTGGCTTTGTTTTCTGCCTATGTTATCTCTTTATCCTTATCTGTTCTGTTTGACGGCTTGCTGTTTACTGTGTACCAGACCCCGGCTAGTCCTAGTTTACGCTGTCTCTTTGTGCCCCTGACCTCGGATCGTTCCTGACTCTGTACTTCTCCTATATACATCGAGTCCGGCCACTCTAAGGTCCGGTAGACGTATCTCCCCTCTGTGTTGTCTTCTGTTTAGCTGAATCATGCGTGTTGGGGTATATTTTCATTACAGAGGGAAAACCGGGCAGCGGATAAACTCTATGAGGGGCCAGATCTTCGTGGGCACACCTCTCCTGCCCAACTCCAGCGCTAGGCCACACAAAGCCCCTCAAGGTGGTTGACGATAAGCACGGTGTCCCCTCGCTCTAGGATGCAACCTTTAGCTCAGGAGAGAGGTAAGTCTATTTAGGACTGTAAATGTGAGTGCAGGGTGTCGATACAACTCAAATGTCTCAAGAGCTGAGAGAGGCCCTCGTCCCAGGTGTGACCGGCCACCATGAAGCTCAGGCCCCGCCCCCTCGAAGCAACTTTTTAGATCATGACCCTGCAGTCTCACTGCTCAATTCTATTGACCACTAAAGTTACCTAGGCCACTTAATCTAAGTTGTTCTGTCGTTTTAACTTAATTTTGTTAGAAACTGCAATGCTTTCATTGCAGAGTTACATTCACCTCTAGTGGCTGACAGCCACAAGAGGCGCTTTGCTGCACTGACTGCACTCACAGAAGCTCATAGGAAAGAATTGGATTGATTGCTTTTCTATGAGATGCTTGGATGAGCATGGGACACTTGCTGTGCATCTACATCAGTTAATCCTCTATAAAGAGCACTGGGTTGGACCAGGTGGTGACCATGTCTCCTTGATGATGTTGTGGGAAGCAGAGAGGTGAACAACTCAGATGGAGTCTTCAAGCTGGTAAAGGGGGGTAAAACGCATTTCTTTTTTATTTATTTTGAAAACGGGAGGGGGGACCTACATATAACTAGGGACTGGGGAACTTGTGTGTTAGCAATACAGGTTAGTATTCCTAAAACTATAGTGTTCCTGTAAATCACGTTGTTTATGAAACCCTAGCCATGACTCCTCAGGCTGTGACTGACACAGTCTCCCTACACACAGTGTGTTAAATGTAGATTTATTTTGTATTACCTGCTCTGTTATTTGCCTGCTAAAGCCCACAACAGCTTCCTGTGTGCGAGTAAAGTTAAATTAGCCCATATTACCGGACCTTAGAGTTGCCTGACTTAACGTAAGAATGGTCAGAGAGGTAGCCAAGGTTCAGGGTAGGAGAAAAAAAAAGTAAATGGTAAACAAGCCAAATATTAGGAGTACAGAGAACATTTAACAAGCCAAGGTTAGTATCAGAGAATCAGAATAAACACAAAGACACTATTGGGCTAAACAAGAAAGAAGAACCACAACAGAGTGATTGGAACTAGCAAAGCTGGGATTTAAATAGTGAATGCTTCACTACTATCGGGCCACATCATAGGAGAGAGCCAGAAGACCTGAAGACAGTGGATCGTCTTATTAAAAATAAATGCAACGTCATTTGGGCTTGCTGAATAGGTTTACAGGGACTTGTCAGTCAGGCATAACCGTGAACGCAAATAAATAGACATGTGGTGGCATTGTGTGGCATCAGAGACCATGATGGAGCAGCTTAGAAGAGCCCCGCAATCGTTAAGGTATGACACGTAGGTTGATATCACTCAAATTGAGCACTTGGCCTGTAAATTATAACAATAAAATACAATAAAAATATTATAGTTGCTAGGCCCTATCCAATCTATATCACATCAGCTGTTATTTGTTATTATAATTATGTAAACATTATAGTAATTAATATTGTGTAGAAGGTTTGCAAAAACCATAGTAAAATCTGTAGTATTTACAGAGCCTCTTTAAATGAGGACACTTCTACAAAATGCATCTCAAATTAATGATGATTTATGGTCATGTCAAATATAGATAAACAAAGCAAGAATGTAAAGTTTTGTTACAAACCTGTGCCTGTAGCCTGCCTTATCCCAAAGAGCACAGCTAAAGAGATTTATACTGCTGCAAAGTGCTCTAGGTAATGATAAAATAAATAATATAAATCATAATATAAGTCAGGTTTTACAAGAGTATAATTTGCATTGACTATCTATTTGTATGCATTCTGTCATTCCATTGTAATGTTGCAAAGGAGTAGATACTGATTTAAATATCTGACATATCCTGGTGCCACTTTAAAAAACATTTTAATTTGCACCCGGTAGTTGTTTAGAGAACGTGCTGAGAGTGCCATGCAACTTATATATCACCTTATATATTATGATGCTGGAATTGCAAGTAAAACTAAAAGGAACACTATACTCACCAAACATGCCCCATGCAGTCTCATTGCTCAATTCTCTACCATTTAGGAGTTAAATCACGTTTGTTTCTGTCCTTCCCTGGCTGTGACTGACACAAAATGGTTTTATTTTCATTTAGATGTTAATTTACTTTAGAAGTTTTTATCTCCTGCTATGTAAATTAAACTTTAATCACACACAGGAGGCTATTAACAGAGCAGGAGTCAAGACATTCGAAATTAAACATCCAACAGGAAGTGTTTAGGAAGGATGTGAATGTTACATGCAGGGAGGTGTGACTAGGACTGCATAAACAAAGTGATTTACCTCCTAAATGTCAGAGAATTGAGCAATAAGACCGCAGGGATGTGATCTATACACCAAAAATGTTTCATTAAGCAAAGGTTGTTTTGTGCATATAGTGTCTCTTTAACAGCTGTCATGGTTATGGTGCATAGAGTATTACTTTTGCGTTGATTATAGGATGGGATGGTGTTATTATATCACTCCTGACTAGTACCTAACTGTTCAGGCCACAGGAATGATTCTTTACCTTATGTAAGGGTGAGTCGATAAGGCGTAATGAAGTCCTGCATTCTATGGACAAATCAGCTCTATTCCCTTTCTGCTGGACACTGTGTAATCAGATCTTTGATGCTGCTTGCTGTGGAATACTCATTACTGATCAGATGATGGTCAGTGGTCTGTTTGCTGTGAAACACCCAATACTGACTGTAGCTGTAATCCTAGGACACCTGTTATGTTGCTTGCTTTAAAACACTTAATATTAATGACTGAAGTGGCTGTGACTCTAGTAGTAGAATCCCAAGCTAACTGTCAGAATGTTTAGAGAAAGCCCAGACCTAGGTAACTGATATACGGGAAACACCTAACATTTAGCTTCCAGGGAAAAGCTAACAAATAAAGCACCTAAATGCTTGTGGGTGTTGCACACCATGTCTGGATCAGGTTTCTGTGAATGTGTCTGCTCAGTTCAGAGGGCATCCTAGACTGCGGAAAGGTTTAGCCAGATATTTTCCCTATTGCTAAAAAGTTTCATTCTTTAAACTAGAAGAAAATCCGAATTGGCAAAGGATTTATTAAAATCAGGCAGAAATAGACAAGCTTGAAAGAAATCGATAACTCAGCTGCTTTTTTTAACCTAATATTTACAATTAACTTGTCAATTTGCTTAAAGCCTTCTCTACCTAGAGGCAAGCCATGCAGCTACCTGGAATGAAAACTCAACAAGGTGTCATGCCTCCCACATCGGTCAATCTTCTGTCATTAAAGTGAAGGAATAAGTGGGGATCCTTTATTTGACCACTGAACCAATGTGTATATTCTCACTTCACATATGTTTCTGTTGAGTTTAAACTGACTCCTTCAAGTTAACTGGTCCAATGTCATCTTGAAAGTCTCCCATGCCCCTGAAACCAAACCATGACAGATACACCCTTCCCCCGGCTGACCTGCACTGTCTCTGACACAATATAGAAATAATGGGATACAGCTGAGTACCTAAAAAGAAAGATAACAAATAATAGTGCAACACTGTTATAGTGAAGAGCAATGCCCCCACTTATTATGGAACTCACAGACTCCAAGTATCAAAGCGCCTTAAGGCTGCCTTCCCTATGAGGGAGGTCAGGATAATCTGGATGCTGTTAGCACTCCGGATAGCAATCAGGAACTAGGTCGGTAGGTATAAAAAATGGATTTATTGACTTTAAAATAGATAAAAAGTATTAAAAAATAAATAAAAGCAATACGGTCCTACGCGTTTCGTTTCATAGAAACTTCCTTAGGGACCAAAATATGCACAGTTACAGAAATAAAAACATTCTCAGTAACAATATGTTGTCCTACCCACTCCCTATTCCCATTCCTTTAATTAGGGTTGTTCCTGATATCCTCCAGTGTGTGTTGGAGGAGTTTTCGTTTCCGCTGCCAATTGCTCTACTTCAATCCCCCATCCCGGCACCTGTTTCTCATGATTCAATCGGCGCCGTATATATTGTACTCCTTCTTTCGGCTTGCGTTCCACCGCCGTTCTTCATGCATTCCAAATTCTCAATGTAGCTTTATTGTTCATAATGTCCCAAGTAGAAAACACCACAAGTTGGTTTGCTATTTCCTGCTCTATTGGAAACAAAGTAGTTTTAAATACAGAAAAATAAAAAAGCTGAGGTCTTAATTACAATCATCCAGATTTAAATTGAACCCATTGTCCAATGAAATGCAATAGATACAAATATGTTATTACTCTTATACACTTACAATAACGTGGATTGTCTCACCTGACAAGCTTTAAAAATTCCATTACTAAACAAAAAAAAAATTATCCCAAAATTTACAGAAAAAGAACATTATTCAAAAATCTATAAAATAGTTATATCACAAAACCCCCTTCCTCAGAACCAAGTTCCTTCGGATTCCTGATCTTATATCCTTGGGATAGGAATGGATATATATGTCTCCAATTCCAAATGGAAGAGAGATGCATTGTCACATAATTTTTTTTAATTGTATGAAAAATTATGTAAAAATATATGTACAAAAATGTATTAATTAATTAGAGTTCCCCAAAAAAGTATAATAAAATTGCTTTTCCAAATTAACAAATTGCCTCGGATGGCAAATCCCCTCTCACTTGCTCCATGACACTTCAATATGGTTTTATGAAATGACTATTGTGTCAAACTAAGTTAAAGGAACCATCCAGGCACCATAACAACTTAATTTCAATGACCCTGGAGGTCCTGGCTGCCATTTTACATTAAGGGATTAAACCGTTTACAAATGGTTTAATCCCAAAGTGGTCCAAAAGGTGCCATTTTGTCTGGCCCCATTTTCTTTCAGTTCTGAATTCGTGGACTGGGCGTCAGACTGAGAGTCAGCTGATACTCCTCACCCTGTCACTGGATTCCCATTGGGAAAGGTACATACTGAAATGAAAGCTGCTACGATGTGTGCAGTAATCCTTTCATTGCATTCTATGAAGGTGTCATAGAAGAATCAATCTGGGAATTGCAGTGGATGTGATCTATTTGGATTTTGCTAGGCCATTTGATAGGGTCCCATATAAAAAAATATAATCATAATCAGAGTACAAATTAAAGTAATTGGGTTATATTAAAATTCTTGTTCTTTGATTGCAAATTGGCTTAAAGACAGAGTGCAGAAATTGAAATGTGTGAATTGAAAATGTTCAGGTTGGACAGGGCTCTGTTCTGGATCCACACCTCTTCAACCTGTTTATTAATGATCTGTAATAGGAATTCCAAGTCACGTGTCTGTGTATGCAGATGGCACTAAACTCAGGGCCGGAGTTACGTCAGATGCCTGTAGGCACAGAATTCTATGGCTGCTTTCCCCCCTAGCAAGAAATAATTTATTAACTGGATATTGCAGACATAAAACCATCTCAAAAACATATATTGATATTTGACATGTATATATGTATAATGTGTATATTTCTGGTTTCAGTGGTAAGAGGATTAAAAGTTTGTCAGAGGTTATATATGGGATGTTTAGAATTATTGAGTTTGGAATTCTGTTAAGTACAGGGGTTGTTTAGGAATGATGTGTTTAGAGGCGTTAAACCTAGGATTAAGGAAATTATTTTTGAGTTTAGGCTTTCAGTGCTCAAATAGAGCTTGGTTGCTTCATCTAAGTGTTGCTTCTAAGTGTGTGTGTGGTTGGAGATATTCTGGAGAGTGTTGCTTCTAAGTGTGTGTGTGGTTGGAGATATTCTGGAGATAAACTGGAGGTAATCTGAGGTATTCAGGAGGATAAATAAAAAAAGGTAAGATTTGTTTGATTTAAATTATTCACCTCATTGGAATGGCAGACTTAGTTCAGTGTAATAGTTGTTATGCATTTGTTTCACGTTCCACTTTTTGGAGGTTTAGTTGTTGTCTAATCTGTAGACAGTTCTCTATCTTGCGGCAGGAGATTGTATTTTTGAAGTCTGAGATTTGTAAATTATCTGGTAAACAAACTCAGGCTGGAACTGCTGCAAAGCCACTGCCGCAGAGACATACTAGGAATGGCAGATGGATTGCTGTAGGATCAGGTAGACTTGGAGTTGTGGATAAAAAGCATATTGCACAGTCTGTTGCTATACATAATTCATTTTCTGCACTTTCAGAGTGTAATGGTGTCATGGAGAGAGGCGCTGAGGCTAGTGGTGTTGTGCAGAGAGGCGCTGAGGCTAGTGGTGTTGTGCAGAGAGGCGCTGAGGCTAGTGGTGTTGTGCAGAGAGGCTTGAAGACTATGGTGAGGCCTAATAGAAAGCAGTTGTTGTTGGGGGATTCCATCATAAGAGGTGTGGAGATGGACAATGGTGGTCTTGTGAGGTGTCTTCCCGGAGCTACTGCTCACAGAGACAGGAGACGTATCTGTAATATTGTTAAGCAAGCAAAGCAGGAAGGGGAATTGGATGTACTTGTCAATTTAGGGACAAATGACTTGGCTTGCAATGAGGTTTCAGAGGTTAAGGAAGTTTTTAGTGTTTTTGCCAATGATATACGGCAGGTTGCTTCCACACTGTCATTCTCTGAAGTTCTGCCTGTGCATAACACTCAGAATGACAGGCGGATGCGTATTAGGGACTTTAACTTGTGGCTTGGTGAATGGTGTCGGGAGCAAGGATTTGGCTTTATTGCTCATGGTAGCTCTGTTTGGAATGGAAATAAACTGTACAAAAGATGGTTTGCATCTTTCTCAAAAGGGAACAAATGTTCTCAGTGAGCAGTTCAGAGGTTTTGCTAGGATGTTTTTAAACTAGGAGGGGGGGGCAAAAGGGTGATAAAACATCAATCCAATTGTCCCCCAAAACAAGGACAGAAGGTGCCTGTAGCAAGTGTGTTAAAAAAATGATAAGCTTAGAGTCATGTCTACAAATGCTCGCAGTTTAGGGAATAAGATCCATGAACTTGTGGCAATAATGGCAACTGATAGTGTAGATTTAGTCGCTGTTACTGAGACATGGTATAATGAGAAAAATGACTGGGACATAGCAATACCAGGGTACTCTTTATATAGAAAAGACAGGGAAGGCAAGAAAGGGGGAGGGGTGGCCCTGTATGTAAAGGATAGCATAAAATCTAGCCTAATAAAGGTTAGTGAGGCGAACATAGAGTCCGTTTGGGTTACGTTAGAATTTGGTAATCACACAGTAACTCGTGTAGGTGTGATTTATAGGCCCCCAGGACAAATTGAAGAGTTAGATAATCTACTAGTTGAAGAAATAGCTAAAATGACAATGAAGGGGGAAGTTATCATCATGGGTGACTTTAATCTTCCTGATGTGAATTGGAAAACAAAAATAGCTACTTGTGCCAGGAGCACACATATTCTAAACTCCCTACTGGGATTGTCTCTAAAACAAGTCGTTGAGGAGCCAACTCGTAAAGAGGCCATACTAGATTTAGTGTTAACAAATGGAGATTTGGTATCAGATATTACTGTAGGTGAAAGTTTAGGATCCAGTGATCATCAGTCAGTGTGGTTTAATATAAGAACAGTGACTGAGTCACACCACACAAAAACAAAAGATTTAGACTTTAGAAAAACAGACTTTTCTAAAATTAGAATATGTGTAAAGGAGTCATTATCAGACTGGAGCAATTTAAATGGAGTCCAATAGAAATGGGATTATTTAAAAGTTGCACTACTGAAGGCAACAGAAAATTGCATTAGGCTTGTCAGTAAAAGCAAAAAATTCAAGAAACCACTGTGGTACTCCGCAGATGTGGCCAAAATAGTAAAAAACAAAAAGTTAGCATTTAGTAATTATAAAAAAAACCCAGAGTGAGGAAGACAGAATGGCCTATAAGATTAGGCAGAAAGAGGCTAAGCAAGTTATAAGAGCTTCCAAATCACACACAGAAGAGAAAATAGCACAGTCAGTAAAAAAGGGGGACAAAACTTTTTTTAGATACATAAATGAGAAAAGAAAAGTAAAACAAGGATTAGTTAGATTAAAAACAAAAGAAGGAAGGTATGTAGATGAGGATAAAGGTCTAGCTGACTGCCTCAATGAATATTTTTGTTCGGTATTTACAGATGAAAATGAAGGAAAGGGACCTCAGTTAAGAAAAGGGATAAATGAGACATTTATTACACGTGAGTTTACAGAGGAAGAGGTTCTATTTCAACTGTCAAAAGTAAAGACAAATAAGTCAATGGGACCTGATGGAATACACCCAAAGCTATTAAAAGAGCTTAGTGGTGTACTAGCAAAACCATTAACAGATTTATTTAACCAATCATTGATAACAGGAGTAGTCCCAGAAGATTGGAAGTTAGCGAATGTTGTGCCCATTAACAAGAAAGGTAATAGGGAGGAGTCAGGCAACTATAGGCCAGTAAGCCTTACTTCAGTAGTGGGGAAAGTGATGGAAACCATGTTAAAGGATAGGATTGTTGAACATCTAAAAACACATGGATTTCAAGATCAGAGACAACATGGGTTTACTTCAGGGAGATCATGCCAAACCAATCTTATTGATTTTTTTGATTGGGTAACTAAAATTATAGATCAGGGTGGTGCAGTAGACATTGCTTACCTAGATTTCAGTAAGGCTTTTGACACTGTTGCACACAGGGGTCAAGTCCTGGGGAAAAAAGTGTGGGAACTCACCCAAGATTCCGCCTCCTTCCCCCCCCCCCGCCTTAAAAAAAATTGCACTCCTATGCATATAGTGCAGTGCAGGGTGTGTATAATGAATGTAGTGTGTTTGTAGTGAATGCAGAGTATGGATAATGAATGTAGTGTGTTTGTAGTGAGTGCAGTGTGTATAATGAATGTAGTGTGTTTGTAGTGAGTGCAGTGTGTATAATAAATTTAGTGTGTTTGTAGTGAGTGCAGAGTGTGTATAATGAATGTAGTGTGTTTGTTGTGAGTGCAGTGTGTGTATAATGAATGTAGTGTGTTTGTAGTAAGTGTAGAGTGTGTATAATGAATGTAGTGTATTTGTAGTAAGTGTAGAGTGTGTATAATGAATGTAGTGTATTTGTAGTAAGTGTAGAGTGTGTATAATGAATGCAGTGTGTTTGTAGTGAGTGCGGATTGTGTATAATAAATGTAGTGTGTTTGTGGTGAGAGCAGAGTATGTATAATGAAGTGTTTGTAGTGAGTGCAGTGTGTATAATAAATGTAGTGTGTTTGTAGTGAGTGCAGAATGTGTATAATGAATGTAGTGTGTGTGTAGTGAGTGCAGTGTGTATAATGAATATAGTGTGTAGAGAGTGCAAAGTGTGTATAGTGAATGTAGTGTGTTTGTAGTGAGTGCAGTGTGTATAATGAATGTAGTGTGTTGTAGTGAGTGCAGAGTGTGTATAATGAATGTAGTGTGTTTGTAGTGAGTGCAGATTGTGTATAATGAATGCAGTGTATGTAGTGTGTTTGTAGTGAATGCAGTGTATGTAGTGTGTTTGTAGTGAATGCAGAGTGTGTATAGTGAATGTAGTGTGTAGTGAGTGCAGAGTGTGTATAATGAATGCAGAGTCTATATAATGAATGCAGTGTGTATAATGAATGCAGTGTATGTAGTGTGTGTGTAGTGAATGCAGAGTGTGTATAATGAATGCAGAGTGTGTATAGTGAATGTAGTGTGTGTAGTGAGTGCAGTGTGTACAGTGAATTTAGTGTGTTTGTAATGAGTGCAGAGTGTGTATAATGAATGTAGTGTGTTTGTAGTAAGTGCAGATTGTGTATAATGAATGCAGTGTGTGTGCTGGATTATGTGTGTGTGTGTGGGTGCTGGATGATTGTGTGTGTGTGTGCTGGATGATGTGTGTGTGTGCTGGATGATGTGTGTGTGTGCTGGATGATGTGTGTGTGTGCTGGATTATGTGTGTGTGTCCTGGATTATGTGTGTGTGCTGGATTATGTGTGTGTGTGCTGGATTATGTGTGTGTGTGCGCTGGATGATGTGTGTGTGTGTGCTGGATGATGTGTGTGTGTGCTGGATGATGTGTGTGTGTGCTGGATTATGTGTGTGTGTGCGCTGGATAATGTGTGTGTGTGTGCTGGATGATGTGTGTGTGTGTGCTGGATGATGTGTGTGTGTGCTGGATTATGTGTGTGTGTACTGGATTATGTGTGTGTACTGGATTATGTGTGTGTGTGCTGGATTATGTGTGTGTGCTGGATTATGTGTGTGTGCGCTGGATGATGTGTGTGTGTGCGCTGGATGATGTGTGTGTGTGCTGGATGATGTGTGTGTGTGCTGGATTATGTGTGTGTGTACTGGATTATGTGTGTGTACTGGATTATGTGTGTGTGTGTACTGGATTATGTGTGTGTGTACTGGATTATGTGTGTGTGTGTGTACTGGATTATGTGTGTGTGTGTGTGTACTGGATTATGTGTGTGTGTGCTGGATTATGTGTGTGTGTGTGCTGGATTATGTGTGTGTGTGTGTGCTGGATTATGTGTGTGTGTACTGGATTATGTGTGTGTGTGTACTGGATTATGTGTGTGTGTGTACTGGATTATGTGTGTGTGTACTGGATTATGTGTGTGTGTGTGCTGGATGATGTGTGTGTGTGTGTACTGGATTATGTGTGTGTGTGTGTGTGTACTGGATTATGTGTGTGTGTGCTGGATTATGTGTGTGTGTGTGTGCTGGATTATGTGTGTGTGTGTGTGCTGGATTATGTGTGTGTGTGCGCGCTGGATTATGTGTGTGTGTGTGCTTGATTATGTGTGTGTGTGTGTGTGCTGGATTATGTGTGTGTGTGCTGGATTATGTGTGTGTGTACTGGATTATGTGTGTGTGTGTGCTGGATGATGTGTGTGTGTGTGTGTACTGGATTATGTGTGTGTGTGCTGGATGATGTGTGTGTGTGTACTGGATTATGTGTGTGTGTACTGGATTATGTGTGTGTGTGCTGGATTATGTGTGTGTGTACTGGATTATGTGTGTGTGTGTGTGTACTGGATTATGTGTGTGTGTGTACTGGATTGTGTGTGTGTGTGTGTGTGTACTGGATTGTGTGTGTGTGTGTGTGTACTGGATTATGTGTGTGTGTACTGGATTATGTGTGTGTGTGTACTGGATTGTGTGAGTGTGTGTACTGGATTGTGTGAGTGTGTGTGCTGGATTATGTGTGTGTGTGTACTGGATTATGTGTGTGTGTGCTGGATTATGTGTGTGTGTGTACTGGATTATGTGTGTGTGTGCTGGATTATGTGTGTGTGTGCTGGATTATGTGTGTGTGTGCTGGATGATGGGGGGGATGCATTTGCTTTTTAACTTTTATGTGTTTTTTTTTACTTTACTCCCCCCTCCCTGCTTCTTACCTTGTCAGGGAGGGGGGAGATCGCCTGGTGGTCCGGTGGAGGGTAGCAGCCGCTGCACACAGGGGCCATCACACGCGGCGTTCTTCTCCAGCTCTCTCAGCTTCAACTCTCGCGAGACTCGCCTGTGCGGAGCGTTGCCATGGTAACCCGTGGCAACGCTCTTACAGCTGCGGGTCTCGCGAGATTTGAAGCTGAGAGAGCTGGAGAAGAACGCCGCGTGTGATGGCCCCTGTGTGCAGTTAGCAGGGCAGGTCCTGCAGGACTGGGAACGGCGTTCCTGCTTTGGAAAAAGTGCAGGAACGCCGTTCCCATGCGTTCCTGCAGGACTCGAGCCCTGGTTGCACATAGAAGGCTTATCAATAAACTACAATCTTTGAGTTTGGATTCCAATATTGTTGAATGGGTAAGGCAGTGGCTGAGTGACAGGCAACAGAGGGTTGTAGTCAATGGAGTATATTCGAAGCTTGGGCTTGTCACCAGTGGGGTACCTCAGGGATCTGTACTTGGACCCATTCTCTTTAATATTTTTATTAGTGATATTGCAGAAGGTCTTGATGGTAAGGTGTGTCTTTTTGCGGATGATACTAAGATATGTAACAGGGTTGATGTTCCAGGAGGGATAAGCCAAATGGCAAATGATTTAGGTAAACTAGAAAAATGGTCAGAGTTGTGGCAACTGACATTTAATGTGGATAAGTGCAAGATAATGCATCTTGGACGTAAAAACCCAAGGGCAGAGTACAGAATATTTGATAGAGTCCTAACCTCAACATCTGAGGAAAGGGATTTAGGGGTGATTATTTCTGATGACTTAAAGGTAGGCAGACAATGTAATAGAGCAGCAGGAAATGCTAGCAGAATGCTTGGTTGTATAGGGAGAGGTATTAGCAGTAGAAAGAGGGAAGTGCTCATGCCATTGTACAGAACACTGGTGAGACCTCACTTGGAGTACTGTACACAGTACTGGAGACCCTATCTTCAGAAGGATATTGATACCTTAGAGAGAGTTCAAAGAAGGGCTACTAAACTGGTTCATGGATTGCAGGATAAAACTTACCAGGAAAGGTTAAAGGATCTTAACATGTATAGCTTGGAGGAAAGACGAGACAGGGGGGATATGATAGAAACATTTAAATACATAAAGGGAATCAACACAGTAAAGGAGGAGACTATATTTAAAAGAAGAAAAACTACCACAACAAGAGGACATAGTCTTAAATTAGAGGGACAAAGGTTTAAAAATAATATCAGGAAGTATTACTTTACTGAGAGGGTAGTGGATGCATGGAATTGCCTTCCAGCTGAAGTGGTAGAGGTTAACACAGTAAAGGAGTTTAAGCATGCGTGGGATAGGCATAAGGCTATCCTAACTATAAGATAAGGCCAGGGACTAATGAAAGTATTTAGAAAACTGGGCAGACTAGATGGGCCGAATGGTTCTTATCTGCCGTCACATTCTATGTTTCTATGTTTCTATGTAAATGTGGGAATAAGGAAATGGTTTGTTTAGGTTTTGGGAGGGGCTACATTTAGGGTTAGGGGAAAGGGGTGTAATTCTGCCGCCATCTTTGGTGCTGCTGCAAAATGTAATAGGCCAGTAAACGACAGCTTCGCCAAGGCGAGCAGAGAACATTGCACAGGTCCTGAATATTCCACAATTGTTACAGAAAACTTATCTGCAAACTTAGGCTAAACTATCCAAGTTCTAACTAAAGCAGTGTTGAAGAATTTTTCCGAATTGTATTTTTTTTTCTTCATTTTTTAACTCTAAATACAATTAAGAATTTGGTAATTACGCTCCTTAGTGAATAGCTCCCTTCTTGAATGTTTGGCTTTGCATTACTTTATCTCTGATGTATAGGGCTGTGTAGTATGTACAAGATTAGGGAACTCTGTAGTAGCTCACAGGCGTTGAAGACATGTTACATAAGAGTCACAATTTGCAGGATTACAGGAGATTAACCAGCAACTAATTCTGGAAATAGATAATAAGGGTAAAGGCACTGGAATGGAGGCAGAGGAGTCAGGAGGTCTGGCTCCTCTTAAGCATTAATCTGGACATTTCTACTTGTGTTTTTAAAGACCCCTTGCCTAACGCTGTGCTAGTCTGATTTTAAACCTTGAGGTTTGGCATTCCCATTTAAACCTCAGAGGCATCTGCTGTGGCAAAAAGAGCTGTCTGCAGTAATTTATGGAGGCGCTGAACGAAAACCAAACATCGTGGGCAGTTGAAGCAAAGCAAATGTATCTCTATGGAAATACTAGCAGCAAGAAACAATGGCAAGGATGCCTTTGTCTATGGCACTCAGTTGAGATCACGACAGCACAGAATTCCTTGTAAAATGTATAAAAACATTTTGTTTTCCATTGAACTATTTTGGACAAATTATGCGAGTTGGTTACCAACGTGCTATTTAGTGAATGCAACACTAACAGTTTTATTAACTAAGGTGTGAGTTGTAGGGAATTCAAAGTGAATTTCAAATTGTAGGCCGCAGAGGTAAAAAAAGGAAAGTATTCTCAATGTCAGCTGTTTTAGATCAGCTATTTTGGACTAAAAGTTGAAATTCACTTTGAATTTTGGACAATTCAAACTTTAATGAATAACCCTGTAATTGTACTTTGATGTAATGAATAGAGGTCAGAGTATTTCCAATGGCTCTATGTGAGGGAGAAAACATTTAAATTAGCATTACACATTGTATTCTTCCCTGTCCTTAGGTCTAGCTCAACTGTTATGTTCTAAAATACCAAAGGGCACACTGTATTATTATTATTATTATTATTATTATTATTATGTTATTATTTATATAGCGCCAACAAATTCCGCAGCGCTTTACAGTGGGTGGACGAACAAACATGTAGTTGTAACCAGACAAGTTGGACACACAGGAACAGAGGAGTTGAGGGCCCAGCTCAATGAACTTACATGCTAGAGGGAGTGGGGTAAAGTGATACAAAAGGTAAAGATAGTATTAGACTAGTGACAATTGCAAGAGAGGAATCAGACTGGAGCTATTAACAGTTTAATTGATACGCTTTTATGAAGAAGTGGGTTTTTAATGATTTTTTGAAGTGGAGAGTGAGTGAGCAACGGAGGAGGGAAGTGAGTTCCACAGGAACAGCGCAGCCCTTGAGAAGTCTTGAAGGCGAGCATCAGAGGTGGGAGTACGGACAGAAGATAGACGGAAGTCTTCAGCAGAGCACAAGGGCTTAGACGGGACATACTTGTGTATAAGGGAGGATAGATAGGTGGGAGCAGCATTATGTAGAGATTTGAAAGCAAGAACCAGAATTTTAAATTGAGCCCTATATCTTACAGGAAGCCAATGTAGGGACTGACAGAAGGGTGAGGCGTGGGTGGTGCAGGCAGACATGAAGATGAGTCTCGCCTCCGCATTTATTATGGACTGTAACGGCGCAAGTTGAGAGCACGTAAGCCCACTGATAAGCGGATTACAGTATTCAAGGCGAGAAAGGACAGTGGAGTGGACCAGCACCTTAGTCGCATCTGGCGTTGAGTATGGTCGGATGCGTGCAATGTTTTTGAGATGGAAGCGACAGGATTTGGCGATAGACTGAACATGAGGCGTGAAGGAGAGGTTGGAGTCAAAGAGAACACCAAGGCAGCGAGCCTGTGGGGTGGAGCTGATGGTAGCACCGGTGACTTGGAGGGAGACAGGAATAGCAACACTTGAAGGAGGAAAGACCAGAATTTCAGTTTTCGTCAATTTGAGTTTAAGGAAGTGGGCAGCCATCCAGTTAGAAATAGCAGAGAGGCAGTCAGAGACACTGGCAATGACTGTCTCACACAAAACGGGAGCATTTATTTGGACCAAATCCTACGCCCGTTTGTTGAATCACTGCCATCCTTCATTCAGGATACCAAACAGACACTGGCCCTCCTCTCTAACCTCATGCTACCAGAACCTGTAAATCTATGTAGCTTGGATGTAGAGGCTCTCTATTCCTCCATACCCCATGAGGGAGGTTTACAACATGTCCAGTACTATCTGGAAAAAAGAGGCATTAACCTCTCTGCTCATTCTGAGTTTACATTGGAACTACTTAGATTCGTCTTGACACACAACTACTTTCTATTTAATGACAAATTCTACCACCAGGTGCAGGGCACTGCGATGGGGACGGCTTGTGCCCCATCATATGCCAACCTGCACCTTGGGTGGTGGGAGGAAGTAGTTGTCAAATCACCCAGATTTCTACCTTTTGCCCCCCTGATACACCTGTGGGCTAGATATATTGACGACATTTTAATTGTTTGGAAAGGCACGATCGATGACTTTAATCTGTTTGTAGCCCTCCTAAATGAAAATGTCCATAATTTAAGATTCACTTCTGAGTTCGGAGGAAAAACCCTCAATTTCCTGGACCTGACCGTCTCGATTGAAAATCAATCTCTCCAAACTACCCTCTTCAAAAAACCGACTGCCTCAAACAGTCTTTTATATTGGGACAGTTTCCACCCAAAACCCCTTAAACAAGGTATCCCCATAGGACAATACCTGAGGGCACGTAGAAATTGCAGTACTTTGCAGGACTTTAAAACTCAGGCAGATGCCCTGAGATCACAGTTCAAGGAAAAAGGCTACCCCAACCGGTGTTTAAAGAGAGCCTATAGACGAGTTTTGGAGTCTGAGAGAGAGACTCTTTTGTGCGCTAGCCAACCCACACCACTCACTATCTCCAGCCCTCGCTTGATTGCAACCTACGATGCTGGTTGGGACAAAGTGAAATCCGGAATACAAAAATTCTGGCCACTTCTAACTGGTGATGTGCATCTTAAAAAGATCTTGGGTCCAAAAGTAGACATCACGGCACGTAGAGGCAAAAATCTAAGAGATCTCCTGGTCCCCAGCCACTTTCAACCAGCACGCTCGGGGATCAAAACATGGCTCCATAGACCCATCACTGGCACTTTCCAATGCGGGCGATGTGTCGCCTGCAAATATATCAAACGTGATTCCAAGAAAGTGACTGACAGTGACAGTAAACAGACCTTTAACGTTACTTCCTTTTTTAATTGCAACACTTCAGGCCTAGTCTACCTTCTCACTTGCGAATGCAACTGTAAATATGTAGGCAAAACTTTTCGCCCATTTAAAGAAAGGATTAAGGAACACGTCAGATCACCCAAATTGACTATTGAAACGCCAATTGCTCGTCACCTAAGGGAACAACATTCAGGCAAATCACATGGTCTGCGCTTCTGTGGCCTTGAATTGGTGAAACGAGATAAGAGGAAGGGTGACTACGATAGATTCCTTAGACAGCGTGAAAGTTTCTGGATATATAGACTCAAGACTTTGCAACCTAGGGGTCTAAATGAAGGTTTTTCTTTCGCACCATTTATATAAACTATTTATCACGATAACGCACGAGGGTCCCTCACAATTGAGTGGCTAATAATATTAAAATTAAGGGGGAATAAAGAGAGAGATGAGAATAATATTAAGTCACTCCTCCGTATGACTAACACCCATTATATGCCCTGCACCTATGATGGGATGGTTAAATCGACTATATCAGCTAATGTCCATCCACATAACAAGTCTAATTAAGGGCATTGTAAGATCCTTTCTTTTTCCCTATATACACATGTATTATCCGCCCTCTGAAGATTCAGCAACCCTGGGGGTCCTGACACTCTTTGGGACATGTCTCCTACACATGTACTACACACCCCTTATTACCCCTGTTGCCATATCTTCTATCTACCCAGACAATCCAGCAATTGTCCTCTCTGCTTGCATGTACATATGTACATAGATGTATATATGTATATATACTTAGTATATATTTATGTCTTTTTTTGCATTATTATTTATTACTTTTGCTAAATACATTTCACTTTATTTATTTATTTTTTGTTCAATTGTTCACCCTATTTAACATTAAGAGACTCAGCATCTCCAACTATCAACTACGCTTATTCATATCTTTGCCTGCAGCAATAGGCTCCGATTTTCTTCTGCAAAATAAAATAAATTATAAAAACTTTTCAATTCAGCCCCTACTGGTGACTTCCTCTGGCACCTATTCAGCACTCTGGCAAACACAGGGTTAACCTCTTTTGATACCCTACTGCCGTACGGCTGCACATGCCACTCAAGTACTCTTTCCCCGCCTACCGACCAATCCCGCTTGAATGCGATGATGACGTCGGCAGTTTGATGGGCGGGCCCATGCCCTTTAAAAACACGGCGGGCTGACTCATACCGGTAAGCTCTTGACAAAGGCGCAAGATTAAGCGCCGAAACGCGCGTTGAGCAAATACCGGGACCACTTGGTCCAAGATTCTATTAGGGATCTATCTATCTAATTACTAAGCATTTTGAAACATTGAAACTTTGCACCTCGAGCAAATACCGGGACCACTTGGTCCAAGATTCTATTAGGGTCCTAAATACTAAGTATTTTGAAAACCTCTTTATAATGATAGGATTGCTGTTCAATCAGCACTAACTAGTCCTAGCTTGGTTTAACAAATGGGTGCTTTAGCTATAAGGGAGTGTATGCCTCTTAAGGATAGACTGTAGGGCTTAGCCAGTATTTGCTATTTTAGCACTTAGACGGCTCACTATAGCCCTTATCATATCTATTACAGGCAGGGACCTCCTCTATAGTTTAAACCTTGTTAATAGACCAGTCCTTTTAAGGGTTGCTTGGTTCTTTGTTTGGGCTGCCTATCTACCATCCTATCCTTTATACTTAGACTCTGGTTTTGTTTATCTTTGTTTTGTGCGTTCTGAGTAACGTACCTTTGGTGACAAGATACTAGTAGCCAACGATTTTTTCCTTACAGGCTCTCGCTACTACAGCTTTACTGCATGGGATGCTAAGCGCTACCCTCTATTTACAGCTAGTGGGCTATCCACATTTAGGGATCCACTGCCTGTTTCTCCACTAAGGAGGAACGCATGCTTACCAGCTCTACTACCTGTGAGGACAGTAGTCCAATCATACAATCTCTCTAAGTACTACACCTTGTTTAGGGGGGGGTTGTGTGCTGTCATTTCTCTCTAGCGACTCCATTATTTTGTAATCTTTATGAGGGTGACACCACTGTCTTTCCCTAGATACAGATTAATAGCTATCTATAGCATTTAAAACAGTGTTGCAATCTAGCTCCTGTTAACAAGGTCTGCTGTGAGGTCTCCTCTCTCGATAGAGGATCCCTATTCTCCTAACTGTATATACATTTTTTTCACTGTATATACACTTTTAAAATTTATCTTAATTTCAATCACATTATACTTTTTTGTGTTTTTCTTCCCTACAAGGGACTAATAAATATTTATTATTTTTCATATTTTGCCTATATGTCCCATACTGGCAATTCCTAGCCAATACTATGGACGATTCTACCTAGGGGTATTGAGACTGACGATTGGGAGGACCCACTGTGTAATCCCTCTGTCAGCCTTTTTCTCTTCTACAGTCAGAGACACTAGTCAAGAAGGACGGGGAGAGGTCAGGAGAGGACAGATAGATTTGTGTGTCATCCGCATAGAATTGATACTGGAAGCCAAAGGAGCTAATGAGTTTACCAAGGGAGGCAGTATAGATGGAGAACAGTAGGAAACCAAGGACTGAACCTTGGGGACACCAACAGAGAGGAGATGGGGAGAAGAAGCAGAGCCAGATAAAGAAACACTGAAAGAGCGCTGGGAGAGGTAGGAGGAGCACTTGTAGACCGATATTGCGGAGGATGAGAAGAAGCTGTTGATAATCAACAGTGTCAAAAGCCGCAGATAGGTCAAGGAGAATAAGGATAGAGTAGTGACCACGAGATTTTGCAGCAAGTAGATCATTGGATACTTTGGTCAGTGCCGTTTACACAGAGTGCTTAGCACGGAAACCAGACTGATGCGGGTCTAGCAAAGAGTTGGACTTGAGGAAGTCTGTCAATCTCACATACACAACTCTTTGAAGGATCTTGGATGCAAAAGGCAGAAGCGAGATAAGACGGTAGTTGGACGGGGAGTTAGGGTCAAAGTTGGGCTTCTTTAGAATTGGGGTTATAGTTGCATGTTTGAAGGGCGATGGAAATATGCCAGAGGAGAGATTGAGAATTTTAGTGAGAGGTAGAGAAAGAGAAGAAGACAGAGTACGGATGAGATGCAAGGGAATTGGATCTAGGGAGCAGGTGGTGGGGCAGGAGGAATGGAGCAGAGCAGAAACCTCTTCCGCTGTAGCGGATGCGAATGAACATAGAACAGCCGAGAGAGTGAGGTTAAGGGAAGTTTTGTAAGGGTAAGAAGAAAGATGAGAGATCTCTTCCCTGATTGTAAAGATCTTGTCAGTGATGTGAGTTGCAAAGTCTGAGGCAGTCAAGTTAGTAGGTGGAGGAGAAACAATAGGGCGAAGAAGAGAATTAGATGTGTGAAATAGTCGTTTGGGTTCACTGGGAGTGTGGTTATGAGGGTATTGATGTAATTTACGTTTGCAGAAGAACGAGCCAAGCTGAATGAGCACAGCATACATTTATAGTGGAGAAGGTCAGACTCCAACAGCGTTCAGTAATTCTGGAGCATTTTTGGAGATATCGAGTCAGTTAGGTGTGCCAACGTTGTTGCTGGGGGCGCTTGCTGCGTTTAAACAAAGGAGGTGCCATAATGTCTAGTTGAGAGGAGAGGGTGGAATTGTAGAAGGAGGTTGCAGAGCTAGGACAGGCAACGTTTGAGAAAGGTAAAAGGAGAGTTTGGATATTAGTGGAGAAATGCTCTAGGTCAAGGCATTGGAGGTTTCAGTGAGATTGAAGTTCAGATGGTGGTGTCAATATACACCCCAAGTGTCCCTATTTAGGAGGGAAAGTCCCTATTTTGGGCCCTAAATCTTTCTGTGCGTCTTTTTTCTAGGTTCTTTAACTTTATTGTTTCGGCTGTGTGCCTTCCACAAGTGGATACCCTGGTGTGGCAACAGGCTCTTCCCTATTTTAGAACCCAATTCATATTGAACATGCATCACTATATAATCCCTACAGTTGAGCTCTTGTAATACTTTTTTTTATATATTATTCCAGTGGAGATACTGACAAAACCTAGACTGTTGGTGAGTCTTTAAGACTGGTTTGGGGCTTGCCATTATCTATTTGGCGCTTACGTGGACATGATTTGGTAAAATTCAGCCAACATGGCTCTTGAAGGCAACTGGGAAATCAGCAATTTCCTAAAGGGCAAGGCAAGCTGTCAAACAATGTCTCATGGCTGTTACAGATGGTGCAGGTTTATGAGCCACCATGGGGTATTGTATCTAGAGGGATGTTGTTAACCCCTTAAGGACACATGACATGTGTGACATGTCATGATTCCCTTTTATTCCAGAAGAATGGTCCTTAAGGGGTTAAATAGTGTTTAAGAGTTTGTAAACCTAAACCCTTCAGGTTTCAGCAGATCTTATTTTATTATGACACTGGTGGCATGTCACCTGCCATGAAGGGGTTAAAAATGTATAAGTGGATTTCTTGCAATTTCACCTAGGACAGGGGTACTCAAAGGGTCTATACCCAAAGGTTTTAAAACTACAGCTTCCACGATGCTTTGGCATTCTAAAGGCATTTTAAAGGCATGCAAAGCATCATGGGAGTTGTAGTTCTATAAAATCTGGGGCACCCCTGCCCTAGGATATATTAGATATGTTTTTAACATATGTGGAACAAATTGAACACTCATATGACAGACTAATGTTTTTTTTCCCCCCCAATCTAATGCCTTTATTTTTTTTTTGGAATGAAATGTTTAAACTGTAATAGTTCGGAGGTTATGCTTTATACCTCTTTATTGTTTATTCAGGGAATTATTAAACAAATAAAAATACTTTGTCTTTTTTTAACATATGGCCTTGATTTAGATTTTTTTGGTATCTAAGTGCTGCAAATGAGCAAAATATAACTAGTGTTCTTTTTCCCCCCTTTCTGGACAAGTTTGGAAATGAAGGGGTTAAACTGCAAGTTGCGCTGCAACTGTCTCAAATTACTGTTCTCATTCTTAAAGTCAACCCTGCACCTAATACATGCACGGTTTTAGTACGCCATTCTAAGTTGTATGTGAAAGCATTTTGAATATGTTTTGTTCTAAGATTCTACAGCTGCAATAACTCATTCTCTCAATACCGGCAAAGCGTGAAATAGGAATATGTGGCCCAAAAACCTTTTATAATTATCTGTAAACAAAACTCCCACCGACTCGCAAGGCTTAAAGGTTCTGTATAGATTAAGCTGCACCTGCTTCAAATCTTTCTGTCTGTTTTTCATGTTTCTTCATGTATCACAGCTCCTGCTACTTTCAACCCTCCCCGTGCCCACAGACCATCTCTGAGCCGGGCATCACAGCCTGGCCTCTGGTTTCAAGGAGGCATGATTTTATGATGTTAATGGGCTGATTTATAGACCCGTATGCTGAGGGAGCCTGTGCTAACATGATGTCATTCACTATAATGAGTCCAGTATGCTAAGCTTGTCTGCTTCGTACCTCTCAACCAACCACCATGTAGCACACAATAGGCCCATTCTCTCACTACAGCGTTAATTTATTTCCACTTAAACACAAATACACACGCATGTTGTGGCTTTCTGTCAGTGTTCTGTTATTGTGTTTTACATTGAAGAATAACGTAATATTGCTGAACTATAGAACAATGTAGCAAGGTTTTACTCCAGGTCCAATATCAGAGAGTGGTCCTAATCTCTATATGGTGTAATGAAAGGTGGGATGTTTTCCTAATTTATGATTGGCAAAGTAGAAAGTAAACATTTAATCCCACCTAGCAATCATCATCGTATGTTAGTACTAAAGTGCAACTTACCTTTTATTAAAACTATTCTCGTCTCAGCTCTGGCAACTCCTCACGGAGGGGGTGGGTGTCATTTGGCCTCGGCCCCGTCAATGCTGGTTAATCTAACCTTTAGCTATAGCCATTCTAAAGAAGATAACCGTGCATTTACTGTAACATCACCTTTAACCTAGTGTGAATGTTTGTAAAGTAGATTTTAAATCAACATAAATGTCAGCTTCCATAACATTGTATCGTCTTTGATATTCATATATTTACTAATTACGCAGTTTGTGTCTCTTTCGCATGTCCACACTCCTATGGCAAGCACTGAGGCCTGATCTGACTACATGGCTGCGAACAATTGAGAACCTAGGTCTAATTAACAATTAGAGATACATTGTGTAAGTGCCCCATTGTGACTCATTGATCTCTGCATAATCTATGCCGAATTTATATAATAACAGGAGATTAATCTATACTGTGACAAATAATGTAACAAAAACAAACCAAAAGGTGCTAAATTAATCTATGCTCTTTGTTTCTTTTACAATGTAATATAACACAGTGTCTATATATACTATTCAAGGACTCCCATTCTTTGAGTGTTTTCACAATATTTATTATTTATGTTTGGGGGCAGTGGGTACACTGTCCTATTAGGATGCTCCTTTACAGCTGTATGCACTGAAATGATGTCCCCAGCTAAGGCCAGCCTATTAATGGCAGTGTTGTATAATTGGTGCAATACCTTTAAAAAACTGTTATTCTTTTAAAGGAGCACAATAGGGTCAGGAACACAAACATGTATCCCTGACCCTATGGTGTTAAAACTCTATCTAGCCCCCTCTCCCCCCCCCCCCCCTTACCCTGTTAAAGCTGGTAAAACTCACATTATTTCCACAAGTCTGCTAGTGCTGGATCCATCCTCGATCCGCTTCCATGACTGACATCATCAGAACTGATGATCTCAGCTAATCACAATTCTTTCCTATAAGAAAGCATTAGATTCAATTCTGATAATCTCAGTGAAGGAGCCAGGCCGGGGAGCCAAACGCTTCTCTGCCCAACCATCATCGCCTCATAGAGATGCATTGAATCAGAGTTGTGCAGCACTGCCCCAGGAAGCAACATCTGAGAAGTGGCCACCTAGGCTTTAATGTAAACACTGCCTTTTCTCTGAAAAGGCTTCGTTTACATGAAAAAGCCTGCAAGGACAGGCTATAGACACCAGAACGACTGCATTAAGCTGTAGTTGTGCTGGTGACTATAGTGTCCCTTTAAACTGTCCAGTTTAACAATATTTTACATATTTTATTGAATACAGTAAGTCTTACACA
This sequence comes from Pelobates fuscus, assembly GCF_036172605.1. Taxonomy (NCBI): domain Eukaryota; kingdom Metazoa; phylum Chordata; class Amphibia; order Anura; family Pelobatidae; genus Pelobates; species Pelobates fuscus. The sequence goes on along the minus strand of NC_086321.1, from coordinate 144,663,396 downwards.
GTGGATTAATTTAGCCTATGCTGTCAGCTACGCACTGTGGCACTTCTCTTGTTTTCACTGAAAGGCAAAACCTGACACCTGAACCTGATGTGAAGTTTCTTAACCTTGGCTCCATGTGACACAGGCCCTGTCTTCTGATCCCAATAAACTCAGACACACAGCTCCCTCCCTTCCTGTGTAACAAGCCATATGACAAGGAGAAACAATAGCCAGCCCACAAAGCACCAGAAGGTGCCAACCAAAAACATGAATATGGGTAAATGCAAAATGATTGCATTGTTCTTGCATGTTTCTTATGACAGTACCTTGGCACAATAAAAATAATTTAAAATAACTTTCTAATAAAACATGGATATATAGTTTTTATTGCAGTGCTCTTTTTTAATTATACGTAATAAAAAGTACTATAACTTACAGCACTGTGTTGAATCACTGTGATAGACTTCTTCCAGCAGACTGATCCTTACTACATTCTTCCTATCAGATGCTTCTCATGGAGAAGTATTGCAGACATATATTGCCTGTACAGCACTACTGGGGCTTACGTGTACTATTGTGATTGTTGCCGCCCAGGAGTAATGGGAGTTTGAGTGCAGGGTTAAATTTCGTATGTTTGTAAAGTGCACACAGTCCCTTTTTTTTTTTTTTTTTCCAGAAACAGCGCTCTTTTCATTTGCAAGACTGCAAGGCTGCATCCATGCCCAAAATACCTTGATTAAGATAAAGTATATATTGCTCTATCCATATGATTATAAAATTACTTATTTGTTGAAAAGATTTTGGCTATATGTTTTAAAGGAACACTATAGTCATCTAAATTACTTTAGCTAAATAAAGCAGTTTTAGTGTATAGATCATTCCCCTGCAATTTCACTGCTCAATTCACTGTGATTTAGGAGTTAAATCACTTTGTTTCTGTTTATGCAGCCCTAGCCACACCTCCCCTGGCTATGATTGACAGAGCCTGCATGAAAAAAAAACTGGTTTCACTTTCAAACAGATGTAATTTACCTTAAATAATTGTATCTCAATCTCTAAATTTAACTTTAATCACATACAGGAGGCTCTTGCAGGGTTTAGCAAGCTATTAACATAGCAGGGGATAAGAAAATCTTAATTAAACAGAACTTGCAATAAAGAAAGTCTAAATAGGGCTCTCTTTACAGGAAGTGTTTATGGAAGGCTGTGCAAGTCACATGCAGGGAGGTGTGACTAGGGCTCATAAACAAAGGGATTTAACTCCTAAAAGGCAGAGGATTGAGCAGTGAGGCTGCAGGGGCATATTCTATACACCAAAACTGCTTCATTAAGCTAAAGTTGTTCAGGTGACTATAGTGTCCCTTTAATATATGTTGCACATGTGACATGACAGTCTTACTCCTAGTTCCCCGTTTATTTGAAGATCACAAGTGATCACAAGTGATAATGGTCAGGTTTTATAATGGAATTTCACTAGAAGTCATGTTTTCATTTTGACCACGATATCCCTGTTAAGCAAAATGATAAGACTTGATGCACATAATCAGTTTCCCACTGTTACTGAGCTTTGCTTGCCGATGGACGTGGTAGAATGGGGGCAGCATTCTTAAGAAGTGTTAAGCCATGCAGTTCTCTATAGGGACAATGTTACACTATGAGTGGGTAGATAATTAGTAGAATGGAATATTATCTAGTTAAGCCACCTGACTTCAACTTTTAATATACACACACACACACACATATATAAGTCTTTTCTCTAGATGAATTGCATAGCTGGACAGTGACAGAATACATATTTAGCCCCCAATGGATTGGGCCATGTACACATTATCAGAGTAATTATTCCACCCCTGATATCAACTAACTGATATAAAATAATCCATTCCGTCTATTGCATTATAATGAATTGCATGGGTGCATCAAGTACGCATGTACATGTTATTTATTATTACATGTTATTATTATTGTTGTTTAAAGGGACACTATAGTCACCTGAACAACTTTAGCTTAATGAAGCAGTTTTTGTGTATAGAACATGCCCCTGCTGCCTCACTGCTCAATCCTCTGCCATTTAGGAGTTAAATCCCTTTGTTTATGAACCCTAGTCACACCTCCCTGCATGTGATTTGCACAGCCTTCCATAAACACTTCCTGTAAAGAGATCCCTATTTAGGCTTTCTTTATTGAAAGTTCAGTTTAATTAAGATTTTCTTAATAGTTCTTATAGTTTGTTAAATAAGTGTGCACAAATCTGGACTAGTATTCTCAAGTTCATATTACACAGCATGTGAACAGAGAAAGCTGTATTACATCTGCAGAAGACAACAAGCAGGCCTCCTAATAGCAATAATATTCATTTTGAGGGTGTTAATCCCTGGCATACAAATTTCTTAAATACACAGCAAAATAGACCAAGTCAACGTTCAGATTTTATAAACGTCTCTGCACCCTATAATCCAACCTATATTTTAATGCAATAACTCCAAGTAGATCAAGGTTGTTTAATTAAATCTTCATTATTTTCTCATAAATTAAAGTATTTTACAACATAGATTATATCTTTCAAGGACTCAACTTGTTCTTTTATTCATACATCTAGAACCCTTATCTAGATAAATGTTGACTAGAGTATATCTAACCGATTGATGCCATCTTAATCTGACTGAGAAAAGAGATCTGTACCACAAAATATACAAATCTTTATAAATGTATGCAAGCATTTCAACATAAATTATATCCTATAAATCATATACATTGCTTTTAATTATCATTAATTGTGCAGTCTATGCATAGGGAGAGCTGCTAAACTTTGTCAAGCAAGTGTTTTGGTCTGTTCTATCAAGGGCACACTGTTATCACAGGACAAATCCACAAACTGATCACATTCACAAAGGTAAATACAGAGGAAATGAAAATAAAATAATTATTTCACCATCAGAGGAATGAAGCTGACTACCTAAAGGCTCACTTCAATCACACACAGGAAACACAGGAGTCTGCTAACATCCTTCTCAATCCATGTTTATGATTAAAGGGACGCTATAGTCACCAGAGCACTACAGCTTATTGTTGTATTTGTTCTGGTGAGTAGAATCATTACCGTCAGGCTTTTTGCAGTAAACACGGTCTTTTCAGAGAAAATGCAGTGTTTACATTTTAGCCTAGGGATAACTCCACCGGCCACTCCTCAGATGGCTGCTAGATGTGCTTCCTGGAGCTGTGCTGCACAGTGTGCAGTACTGCCATTCAGTGTCTTCACCCTCTGCATGGAAACACTGAGCTTTCCTCATAGAGATGCATATATACCATGCATCTCTATGAGAAGATGATGTTTGGCCAGGGCTGTGTTTGGATTGTGCTGACTCTGCCCCTGATCTGCCTCGTTGACAGTCTCAGCCAATCCTATGTGAAATCATTATGATTGACTCAGAACAACACTTCTGATGATGTCAGCCAAGCAGGCAGATCAGGGGCAGAGCCAGCAGCTGCATACATGAACAAAAGTAAGATTTTACCATATTAAGGGGGCATGGGGAAGCCAGGGGGGCTAGATGGTGGTTTTAACACTATAGGGTTAGGAATACGTTTGTGTTTCTGACCCTACAGTGTTCCTTTAAATCACAGTAGCCCATAAATATAAATGGAAGTGCAACTATTACATTTCTTCAATTGTTAAGTATTACAAAAAGTTTACAGCATAAATAAATATAACATGTACAAATGCTAGTAGTACAATTCAATGATGTATCCAAAGTTTTTAAAGGCAAAAGTTCACATCAAAAAATAAATTCACATTAAATTTAAATACCAAATGATGATGAAATAAAGTAAACAATTTTTATTTTATATTAAAAAACATTCTAAAATTTCTTTAGATCTTACTTTCTGATTCAGATAATCTGGTGATAACTATGAGTATTATTAATTATTATTTTTGTTTGTAGCTGTTGCATTCAGTATAGAATTGGAATTATGTTACTTATTTCAAACTTGAAAGTCACACAGGTGTATTCACGAAAGGTGTATTTAAAGTGAATTTCAAATTCAAGGCCAATAGCCATACTGAAAACAGAACTAACTTGAAATGGCTTTGTAATTCAGCTATTTTGCCCTAAATTTCTTAACTTACTTTGAAGGCCCAGGAATTCTTACTTTAGTAAATAACCCTATAAATATATATATTTTTATTTCTGTGTTGCTGTTTGTAAATGCAATGTGTCAATGCAATGTGTCTGTTAAATTTTACACAGCTGGTACTTTACAAACTGCATTTAGGAGAAATCAGATTATAAGTGAAAACTTGCCCCAAAAAGCAAACCAATCTAAAATTTAAGGAACATTCCAAGTATCATATCTACTGCCAGGGCCGGCCTTAGGGGTGTGCGGGCTGTGCGGCCGCACAGGGCGCCATGGAGCAGGGGGTGCCCTGCGGCCGCACAGCTCACACATGGCCGGCCAGAATAATAATAAAAAAAAAAATTGCGGCGGGGTCGGAGCTTACTGTGCGGCGTGGGCGGAGCTAAAAGCGCCGGAAAACTGCTGCAGGGGAAGCAGAAAGGAGTCCCTGCTTCCCCACCAAACTGTCTCCAGGAGCTTAACTGCCTCCACAATGAACTCCACAGGTAACTGTGTGATTGTCAGTGTGAGTGTGACTGTCTGCCTCTGTCTGTGTGGATGACTGTCTGCCTGTGTGTGTGACTGTCTGCCTGTGTGTGTGTGTGTGTGTGTATGTGACTGTCTGCCTGTGTGTGTGTCTGTGTGTGACTGTCTGCCTGTGTGTGTCTGTGTGTGACTGTCTGCCTGTGTGTCTGTGTGCATGACTGCCTGTGTGTGTGTCTGTGTGTGCATGACTGCCTGTGTGTGTGTCTGTGTGTGCATTACTGCCTGTGTGTGTATGTGTGTGTGTGACTGTCTGCCTGTGTGTATCTGTGTGTGACTGTCTGCCTGTGTGTATCTGTGTGTGTGACTGTCTGCCTGTGTGTCTGTGTGTATGACTGCCTGTGTGTGTATGTGTGTGTGCATGACTGCCTGTGTGTGTATGTGTGTGTGTGTGTGACTGTCTGCCTGTGTGTGTGCGTGTGTGTGTGACTGTCTGCCTCTGTCTGTGTGTGTGACTGTCTGCCTGTGTGTGTCTGTGTGTGTGACTGCCTGTGTGTATGTGTGTGTGTGACTGTCTGCCTGTGTGTCTGTGTGTGCATGACTGCCTGTGTGTGTGTCTGTGTGTGCATGACTGCCTGTGTGTGTATGACTGTCTGCCTGTGTGTGTGTATGTGTGTGACTGTCTGCCTCTGTCTGTGTGTGTGACTGTCTGCCTGTGTGTGTGTGTGTGTGTGTATGACTGACTGCCTCTGTCTGTGTGTCTGTGTGGATGACTGTCTGCCTGTGTGTGTGTGTGTGTGTGTGACTGTCTGCCTGTGTGTGTGTGTGTGACTGCCTGCCTGTGTGTGTGACTGCCTGCCTGTGTGTGTGTGACTGTCTGCCTATGTGTGTGACTGTCTGCCTATGTGTATGTGTGTGACTGTCTGCCTGTGTGTGTGTGTGTGACTGTCTGCCTGTGTGTGTGAGCCTGTGTGTGTGTGTCTGCCTGTGTGTGTGTGTGTCTGCCTGTGTGTGACTGTCTGCCTGTGTGTGTGTCTGTGTGTGTATGACTGTCTGCCTGTGTGTGTGTCTGTGTGTGTATGACTGTCTGCTTGTGTGTGTGTCTGTGTGTGTGACTGTCTGCCTGTGTGTGACTGTCTGCCTGTGTGTGTGTGTGTGTGTCTGTGTGTACATGACTGCCTGTGTGTGTATGTGTGTGTGTATGACTGTCTGCTTGTGTGTGTGCATATGTGCGTGACTGCCTACCTGTGTGTGTGACTGTCTGCCTCTGTGTGTGTGACTGTCTGCCTCTGTGTGTGTTACTGTCTGCCTCTGTGTGTGTGACTGTCTGCCTCTGTGTGTCTGGATGTCTTCCTGTGTGTGTATGGCCGTCTGACTCTGTGTGTGTGTGTGTGTCACATACAACCAATACACGCATATCACACACTGTTAATACACCCATTACAAATATCACACACAGTCAACACATAGCATACATATCACACACAGTCATCACACCTACTATCACATACACAGACAACATAAACATTACATCATACATGGATGACGGGGGGGGGGGGGTGCGGTGAAGATTTTTCGCACAGGGCGTCTAAAGGCCTAAGGCCGGCCCTGTCTACTGCAGTGCTCTGGACTAGAGTTTTAAGAGCAGCCAGACACGTCCCCCGAAATGTCTAGGTCTCTGCGTGACAGTTGGAACCCATTTTGAGTAGTTATTGAGGAATTAGCTAGTGATTCGGATATGTACTTTAGGCTTAATATATCCATGTTCGACAGTGTCAGTGTTATTTTAAGACAGTAACTACCATAAGCTAATAATACATCAGTGAATGTTATAATCGTGAACACACAGGAAACATAACAGTTATGGTGAAAGGAGTTCCTTGGCGCCCCCTTTGTAAGTAGTTAAACTGTTTTACCTCAGGAAGAAACCTGGAAATTCTGAGCTAATCCTTCGGTGCAGGGCGAGTTTCCGGCTCTCTGTCTGAGGCATAGAAGGAGGGAAGTTTCGCCCACAGGTAACAAATAATGGTTTGACTACTAAAACGGCTTAACAGCTTACAGTAAGGAGGGGGGACGCTGTTGTGGTTATTGTGTTTGAAGTATTCCTGTAAAGTGACAGTCAAAGTGCTTAAAGAACAATAACGCATCTTGTGAAATTCATGTAGATATTTTTGCACAATGTCAGATGCATGGTTTTAAACAAAGACTGCCAAATTCACTTGCAGCTAAGTACAACACAGACTTGTCTCCCTCTTACAGTGGAAAAGGAGGGAGACTGAGAAAGATGCAAGTACTTGAACCTTTCCCAGAAGCCTTTCTAATGCAGAATCAGGGCCGGCCTTAGGCATTTAGACGCCCTGTGCAAAAAATCTTCACAGCGCCCCCCCCCCGTCATCCATGTATGCTGTAATGTTTGTGTTTGTGTTTGTGTTTGACTGTGTGTGATATGTATGCTATGTGTGATATTTGTAATCGGTGTATTAACAGTGTGTGATATGCGTGTATTGGTTGTATGTGACACACACACACACAGAGTCAGACGGCCATACACACACACAGGGAGACATATACACACACACACAGGCAGACAGTCATACACACACACACACACACACACACAAAGGCAGACAGTCTCACACACACACACACAGACACACACAGGCAGACAGTCAGTCATACACACAGACACAGACAGTAATACACACAGACACACACAGAGGCAGTCAGTCATACAGACAGTAATACACACAGACACACACAGAGGCAGACAGTAATACACACAGACACACACACAGTCATACACACAGACACACACAGAGGCAGACAGTCATACACACAGACACACACAGGCAGACAGTCATACACACAGACACACACAGGCAGACAGTCATACACACAGAGGCAGACAGTCATACACACACACACAGACAGTAATACACACACAGAGGCAGACAGTCATACACACAGACACACAGAGGCAGACAGTCATACACACACACACAGACAGTAATACACACACAGAGGCAGACAGTCATACACACACACACAGACAGTAATACACACACAGAGGCAGACAGTCATACACACAGACACACACAGGCAGACAGTCATACACACAGACACACACAGGCAGACAGTCATACACACAGACACACACAGGCAGACAGTCATACACACACACAGACAGTAATACACACACAGAGGCAGACAGTCATACACACACACACACAGACAGTAATACACACAAGCAGAGAGTCACACTCACCTGACAATCACAGTTACCTGTGGAGTTCATTGTTGAGGCAGTGCAGCTCCTGGTGACTGTTTGTGGGGAAGCAGGGACTCCTTCCTGCTTCCCCTGCATCAGTTTTCCGGCGCTTTTAGCTCCGCCCCCGCCGCACGGTAAGCTCCGCCCCCGCTGCAAATTAAAAAAAAAAAAAAAAAAAAAAAATTTTTTTTTTTTTTTTTTAAATCCCGGCCGGCTGTGCGGCCGCACGGCGCCCCCTGCTACATGGCGCCCTGTGCGGCCGCACAGCTCGCACACCCCTAAGGCCGGCCCTGTGCAGAATTACGGAGAAAAGGCACAGCACGTGTGCATTAGTGCCGCAAGATCTTCTCAATTAACTTGAATTGATGAATGAACTAATAAATTCAATAAAATTAATTAAATTGTCTGGCTGAAAAAGCCCAGTTAGTTCTTGTAACAGCACTGAAAGATCGTATGTGTGGGAAAAAGCTGCAGAAATGCTACCATGTTGTAAAGATACATACCCTTGTGCCAAGCCACTTACCTGGTAATCCTGCCTCCCCAAGTGAGCACCACTGCAGTTACACACCCTCAGACATCTTAACCAGCGTTTCTGATGCCAGACCCTGTAGCTCTGCCACTTTTATGACTTTAGGCCATGCCTACTTCATGACATCATTATGTCATTGCCGGTACCCACTCACATTTTGGGGGCCTGGCTATAAAGCAAATGCTCCAGGTTTATAAATACTTGAGCCTTCCATCTGTTCAGCGCCTTGCTGTGGTTTCCTTGTGATTCCAATAGCATGTTCCTTATTCTGAGAATTCCAGGTTTCTTGATTTGGCTTATCTGACTACTTTGTTACCCGTACTCCTTGACCTGGTTTGGCTTTTTGTTATTGTAAACCTCTGATTCCTCGACCTTGCTTTTGTCTACTTAAAAGCATTGCCTTAAGCCCAGAAACTATAGAGTCTGGTAATACACTGTGTGATGAATCACCTGGCACCCCGACTGGGCACCTCCGCCAACAGATGCTTCCTCTCTGACGCTGAGGACTATAAGCACCGCACCGGACACCGCAAGTACCGCAGACTCCACAACCGTCGTAGCTTAACTGGAATCTCGCCGTCTTCCTCCCACCCTGGGCCAACCCCTGACATCCAGGACCATGTGGGAAAGGCCTCTCCTACTCCAGAGAGCATAGCAGGAACAGCTCTTAGAAGAGCTAGTGATAGAACCCAGGGCAGTATAAGTAGTATAGCAATCCTCAGTGTGAATATAGCAGTTCCCCTCCAATCATGAGATCAAGCTACGTGTTGAGGGATAAGCAGGAATCAATTTTAATGGAGGCACACAGGCCTTTTATGCAAGTTTCCCAACAAGGGTGACGCCAAGGTGGACCTTGATGGGCAGAGGGACACGAAGTGTATAAGTCAATAAAAACAATGTGACAATGAATAACACTCCCACATACAGTAAACAATCCCTCCCCTCTTGGAAGAGTTGTTGGATTCAGTGCTTAGTGACCAATAGATAGCTAGAATGAAAAGGTAGAAAGGGCCACAACCTAAGGGTATGATGTTCCCTCACAAACCATCAAAGGAGTAGACAATATAAAAACGGATAAGATAGGTCGCACCACACAAATAATATGTTATGTTAAAACCATGGGTACTTACAACCATGGGTACTTATGGGTACTTACATAAAATGATAAAAAAAGGGAACAGAGTTCTGAATAAAATGAGTAAAATAATATAGTCCAAGTTGATTGAAGAGATAAATGAATCTAGTGGATCTATAAGTCCTGAGATAATCCAATGTCCAAATGGCGTAAAGGCATGAAAGCAGAAAATTAAATTCCAATTGTGTAAAACCGTAGATACCAGGCAGAATATGATAGTAGTAGTACTTCTCCTACTCACCTAGTCGAGAGTTGGAGCCAGCTCAAGTGTACACTGCATTTAGTGGCGTTGATCCCCCACTGGTAGGATATAGGTGTTGGTAGGCAGGTAAAGATTCTCAATATGTGGAAGGAAAGTATAAAAATCAATAGTGCTCTCTGGATACAATAGCAGAATGTTGATAATTTAAAAGGTATTATACTCACATGCGGGTGAGCAGGATATGCTGCTCACTTTAAAAGCGTGAGTGGTATAATCCCCACCTAGGATTCTTGAGTGAGTGGAAATTCCAGAGTATAGTATGACCAGGTTATAAAATAATAAAAAATAATAATATAAAAAAGGTATATGGCATAGGCAGAGTATTTACGGCCAATATTCATTTAATGATGTGAAATAAAAAGAGTAAGAACTCTTACTTTGGCTGTTTTTTACTGTTCTTACTCTTTTTATTTCACATCATTAAAGGAATATTGGCCCTAAATACTCTGCCTATGCCATATACCTTTTTTTTTTTTTTTAATTCTTTATTTTTGTTGTGCATAGAGGATTACAACAGTGCTTGTACAGCCACATTAGCTCTCACAAGCGCGATTTTCATAGAGTGATAACAGATATGTGGTATGTAGAGAACATCACATTTTTTGTAATTTGACTTTACATAGTATTACTAACAAGTTTAACGAAATAATAACATTAAAAATAGGTAGACATATGCGTAGAGTCGAGTAGTACTTTAACAAATATGTGCTATGAGGAATAGTGCCATACTAGTGTGATTGAGTAGTGGGTCATTTGCGCAGTTTAGTAAGGAAGGTCTAAGTTAGCCTGTCGTGATGGCTTGGGTTATGTGGGAAAGTACTATTAGTGCCTTAGAGTTAGCGCTTAATAGGTCATATCATGGTGAGGTAATACGGTCTTAAATAATATAGCAACAAAAATCATAATTTAAACTGGTAACGTAAAGTCTAGGAGTGTGTGACACATAATAATTATTAGGTTAGGCGCTTCCGAAGTGTTCGTCTAGGGGTTATCATTACAGTCACAATTAAATATGTTAGTTTAACATTTCACTGCTGTGTATAAATCAACAAATGTTATGTTTAAAACAGAGTTTTAACAGTCATAATATGTATGTTGGCTATACATTAACATTAGCTTTGCTAGTTGGCAGTTAGTTGCACATTTTTTTTTTATATAGATGCATAATGGAAGCACAAACGTCTAATGGAAACACATCACGGTTGAACTTGAGACATAATGACATAGGCTGGTATAACCAACAGGCTTATAGCGATGTAGCGCCAACTTTAAGGTTAAGCAAGGTGTATTCTCACTAGTCAGTTGATGTCAGGTATAGGTTTGATATGAAACATTAAGATTTAAACATATTATGAGCATAAATTCCAGTGAGGTCAGCGCAACAACAAATCTATAAGCTAAGTAAGTAATAGTAGTGCTAGTAACACTTTAGGACTTTAAGAGTTAAGTCCGGTTGTTTGTCATCACACTGAAAAAAATAGAAAAATAAAAATGTATGACATACTAAATAGGCATTTCTAGTGTGGGCTCTTTGTAGGCTAGGCTTATAAATTTGGGAGACAAAACCAAAATAAAGCGTAACATTAACCAGCCCAGCCTATGAGTTGCTGCAGAAGTAATAGCTATAGCAGACTGCTGGTTAGTATAATTGAGGGATAGGGCGTTTATCGTCTGGGGCCTGATGTGAGGTATGACCTCATTGCTAACAAACAAAGGTGGTCTGAGTAGTAGATTATAGAGAATAATATAAAAGTAAACGGGTAACACAAAAACAATGGGTTCTCATCTGTTACGTATAAAAACAATATGAGGTATGGGACGATTAATACCGCAACCGTTTTGAGTGTCCCGGTCTGCCAATACCCTCCAGAGGCATATCACAGTCCCGTTTGGACGTGGTTTGCATATCACCCAGCATCGAGGTGGGCCAGATGGCAGAGTCTCTCCTACGGGTCGAGATCCCCAGTACCACCTGTGGTGCGTCAGAAGACTGATGACTGGGGCGCCGCTGTGTTCTCACCAGTGCTGCCTGCTTCCGAAGCAATGGGCGCCACTTCACGCGCCGCCATTTTGGGGCCTGTGTCGCAGCCAGAGCTGTAAGCTTCTGCTGTCGGGTCGGAATCCGCTTTGAAGGTAGGCGTTTACTCGGCTGCTGTGAGGCCGCTCGGCGCTTCTTTTGCTCCAGACTACAGGCAGGATTTTGTTGTACGATGCCCTTGCCTGTGCGGTCGATACTTGGATGTATGTACAGGCTGCACGGGTTTGTTACGGTGCTTTTCGCTGTAGGTAGGCTTTTGTGTTTCTTCATGGCGGTGTCGCCGGCGTGGAGCCCTAGCTGTTGGAGCGGGCTGAGTGCTCGGAGGCTTCTCATGTGGTGCGTTAGAGCCCGGCGTTAGCAAGGAGGGCTCTTGCAATGCTCAGTGTAGTTTTGCCCAGAATTCCTCAAAAATCATGTTGAGCGAGGTCTGGGGTCTTGGTTGTGCCGTGCACGTGGCGTTCGCCATATTGGGTGAGTCGCTGTGTTTCCCGCTTTGGGAGGCTGCAAGGTAGTTGCGCTTGTCTTCGCCAGGTTGCCTCCCGGACCGGGATATCCCCCACCGGTCCATAGGGGGGGGGGGGGGGTTACAGGGCTCTGTGTGGTGACTACCTCCGCGTTCCGGGCGCTCCCCAGTATGAGATCGGCCGTTTCTCCAGGGTTCACCAGGCCGCAGGTCAGTCATCCTGATCTCCGGGTTTGTGACCATTTGCAGGTCGTCAATGTCGCTTGTATCGTTCTCCGGTACCGCCACCGAGGGTAATCTGCCAACTTGGTTTGGTTTTTCATCGCGTTTTGGGGCAAAAATCCTCATTTTGGGCAAAGTAGTCTGGAGCTCATGTGAAACACGTCTTCCCAGCATGGCAGTCAGGCCCCGCCCCCTCTCGCCATATACCTTTTTTATATTATTATTTTTTATTATTTTATAAAAGACGGTTCGGGAGTTCGAAGAACAATTGTTTAAAGTCCCAATAGCCACAAATAGGGTCTCTCAACCACTATAAATTAAAGGGGCCATAGTCACAGGGTAAAAGGCTGGCAAGTAGTCCCCTCCAAGAACCACTAGAGAAGCTGCTTTCGTCACACACTGCTATCCTTTTTTTTTTTATTCTTTATTTTTGTCATGCATTGATATACAAACATGCTTATAAGATCATGTCAACAAGAGTGAATAGGAAACGAATTACGTATAAGTAACATGACATGATGAAAATGCTGCATTTAAAAAAAAAAACAATCTGTACAGAAGTACTAAGAATTAGAATATGAATCTGACATGCTAGAATACTGAAAAAGCAAAAAAAAAGTAGCCCACCTTCACTAAACAGTAAGGAAATGCAATACATGAATTGAGGAATGGGCTTTGACTAGAACAAAAGAATATGAGCGTTAGCTTAATGAGTAAAACCCGAGTTATAGGAAACTCCACCAAGGCACTTATCTACAACACATTTAGGAGACACTGATGAGCGCTCGGCTTGGAACCACAACATTAGAGGTCACCTCAGCCTTCACCCGATCGGGAGGCAGTGATATAGGGAGTATGGAGCTGATGACCGACATCCCAGACCCATCTCAGCTTCCGAATTGGCAGGAGCTGATCTTGAAAACCACCATTAGGAGCAGCAGGGCATCTACGTTATTTATGCTTCACCCAAAATCGGGGAGTGTCCCTTTGAAATGTAAATGTCTCTGGTAACATATTGAAAACTAATCGGTGGAGTTAGTATCTCTTCTCTGCTATTTATTATGAGTTCCATATGATCCAAAGGCCCTGCTATACCTGTAACCAACCAATATTGGCTTAAAAATAGAGTACAAAGAGTTGTCGTTAATGGTAAATTTTCAAGCTGGACAGAGGTGGCAAGTGGTGTCCCTCAGGGGTCTGTTCTGGGACCCCTTCTATTTAACATGTTTATAAATGATCTTGAAGACAGCATTGAAAGTCGTGTTTCAGTGTTTGCAGATGGCACAAAACTCTATAAAGTAATACAATGTGAGCAAGATATGACTTTGCTGCAGAGGGATTTAGAGAGACTGGGGGACTGGGCACTCAAATGGCAGATGAAATTTAATGTTGAAAAATGCAAAGTTATGCACTTCGGCATAAAGAATGCACAAGCAACATATACCCTTAATGGAAGCGAATTAGGGATAACAACACACGAAAAGGACTTGGGAATTGTTATAGACAACAAACTATGCAACAATGTACAATGTCAATCAGCAGTGGCTAAGGCCAGTAAGTTGTTGTCATGCTTTAATATCCAATATGACACTGGCCCGCCAATGCCCTCATACTCCAAAATTATCCATCTTGCAGAGACAACATATACATGCTATTTATGGAATGTGGTTGTTTAGCCATAGAGCGGGACCGGCAAAGTTTTATTTATATGATCATGTCTTAGAATACTACAGATATTTGTAAAGGTAAAAAACCCTTGGCGGACGGCGATAAGTATACCCACCTGGGTAAAACATAACCTGTATAGCAGTTACCTATGCCAACCATATTTACTGTTATAACAAGTCACATGCTGTTCGAATGTATAACATACTCTTTGCTAATGTCATACCGCTGTTTTCCTGCCAAGATGGAAAAAAAAAGAATTAACAAAAGAAAAAAGAAAAAGGCACTCATTCTTGGGATGAGAATATTACTTTTCCGCTTTATAAATTTGTCCAAAAAGATGGCCTCAAGCAGACCTTCCCCTTCAGATAATTTGATTTTTGATATACTTCACGTTCCATGTCATTACACACAGTAGGATGGCGCTGAACATGGGTAAGTCTTGACACAGAGAAACACAGGAATAGTAGGTGGTGATTGCCACACACGCACCATATGTCCACAATGCTTCTCTATGTGAGGCATCTGATTGGAAAAAAGTCACGATGTTTGATGATTTCAGTGAGGGAGGATATATTTCAGAGAAGATATGGTCTTGGAGATTTAATGAAGGTAGGTTTAAATATGATTTATTTTTTAAAGGTTTTAAAAAAATAAAAAAATGAAAGTGGTCATTAATCCAAGCAGACAGCAGAATATAAAAAAGATTATTAGATTCATATCTAATAATCTTAACAATTTATCTGCAATAATTCTAGTTACACATTTCTAGATATTATATATTTCAGATAGGCTCCACCTACTGGCAATGGTAGGTTATTGCAAAATATCTGAATTAATCTGTAGCTTTAAAACTGTTGTATAGCCTCTGGTTCAGCGTTTTGAATGTTAATTCTGCTTTCTACTGAATTAAACCATGGCTACGAGCCATTTCACTTACCTTTTTTTTTCTCAAATGGCCAGATTGCTTGCAAAAATCCTAAACTTTTTTTTTTCTTTTTGGTGATCGGAAAACACATGCAATGTAACATGCTTTAATTAACTGTGTTTTGACATATTTTCTGTTACTTGTCTCTCCAGAAACAAGAAGCTTAGATGTAGCATCCAAAGGGGTTAATTGAAATGCCCACAGTGAACCTGTCCCTTTAGGGAAAATATTTGATATAATATGGCGAATTATTGCTCTATGTTAACTCAATAACTCAGACCCTATGGTTCTCAATATGAGGTCAGATAGCTTATTAACTTGCATCTAATTATTTGTGTAATTAATTTTTGGATGGCTCATCAATTTACACCAAGGCATGATTTAAACAGCTGCTGGCCTTCCGCTACCCTGCGCCGTCTGTTTCCAAAACCATTAAACTGTTTTTAGAATATACTCCCTTGTAATAACTCATTGCCTGTATACATTCATTCTTTAAGTCCTACTGACATACCAAGTTTCCAGGGTAATACGTAACAGATTGCTTTGTGATATAACATGTTAATTGGTTAATTACTTGCTAATTAAAAGAATCCTAAAACTCTGGCAGTATAATGACCCTTAAAGGAACACTTTAGGCACCCATACCACTTCATCTCAATTGTACACAACTATGTTTATCGATTTTTCCAATAACATGACTTGCATTCCTTTGTTAAAAATGTTATTTTAAAAAAAGACACTCGAAGGAGGTAACAAAAATATTTCAAACAAGTATTTTTTACCATAATACACCATGAACAGTAAACTCCCAGTAAATACTGTTTATTCGTCAAAATCATTGCTCCCAGCACACTTGGGTCACTCTTTGACCCACCTTCATTAGGGAATAGTATATGATGGAAGAAGACATTTTACATAACTTGGACGAGGAAGTAGCTTTAGAACTCTCAGGTGGATATGTCGTCTTTGTGATTCTCTGTTGCTCTTGGACTCTTGACCTACATATGTCTGCATTCCCATACGTACAGATCTCTTGTTCCCCTACCTGTGCTAGAAACTTAACAATATGCCATAAGAGCAGTATTAGAACTGTATCTGAGGATACGATACTATTGTGGTCTGAATGACAGACAGGCTGATGCCTCTGAGGTTTTTTTTAGTATTCACTTAGCTATTGTGGGTATGGTTGATTGTCTTATAAACAGTATCTGCAATTACACATTTAATTGTGTCTTGGCATGCAGATAAATGCCTTTTAGTCAGCAGCTGTAGGAAAGGGCGCTACCATTAACTTACTCAATTGGTTAGCAGTGACTGGAAGCAGCCATAGGTAGTAATCAAGATTGGTTTGAATGATCATTTATAGCACAGTGTCAAGGCTGCATTATTATTCATCTTCCTGGAGATGTTTGAGGACCTCATTCTCCGGGATGCCAGACCAGCAGAAGTTAAACAAACTGAGTGCAAAACCCCTTCTTACTGAGCATTGCAAATGTTTGTTGCTAAATTTTCCATAACATGCTCTCGATTGGATGAGCACCATTGCATTATAGACCATAAAGATCTATTTTGTCCAAAACAAAATCTAACCTCCCTGCTCCATAATATGTCTCTGTCCCTGTTCATTGTGTGTGACTGCTTACATACGTATAATGTTTACTTGTAACAATTTGGGTTTTATTTACTAAGTACTGAAATCCAACTTTGTAAATTTAGGCAAAGTGTTACAACTTGGCTATATACACAGTGTGATTTTAGCCACATTTTCACAAATCGTCTTTCAATTGACTACAATTCCTGTGTAGTGAATAAAACGCTCAGTGCAATATTGTTAATGTAATCTGTGAAAGTGAGTCTGTGTGTAAAGCGTGTTTGTTACTGGTTTTGTTGGCAGTGGTAACCCACTTGGTATGTGTTTGGTTGAGTAGGAGTGTGTGACGGAGTGTGTGTGTGAGTAGGACTGAGTGTATAACTGGATGGTTAAATATAAATAGGATGGGGTATGTGATTAGATAGGTGGACTGGATGGTGTTATAAGAGTATGACAGAAAGGGGGTTTCTGGTAGGGAGGAAATCTGTGACTGGGTGGGTGAGGTAGGTGACAATTCATGTGACAATGTGGTATGTATTGATATCATCTGACAGAGCAGATGGGTGGTTGACTAGGAACTCCGATAATGGAATATGTGACAGGGAAGGTAAGTTTTAATCAATCTGTAGACTGTTTTTTTAACTAATGTATTTTTTTTAATTTTTTTTTTTAATTCTTTATTTTCGTAGTGCATGGCTTAATAACATACATGCTTGTCTTGCCACAACAGCTGTGACAAGCAATCTCAAGTATGTATCTGAATACAGTGTCAAAGCATGTGAAAACATTATACAGGTTTATAAGATTGGTACACAAGTTAAACTAAGCACTTTTTTCTATATAGTAGACAAGTTAGGTGACACGCCCAGGGTTGTGCTGTTGTAGACAGGTGTGGTGGGTTGTGTGTTGGTTCCCTGGGATACTCCAGGTTTGGGTGTCTGTGAATGCTCGTGGTTGCCAAGTGTGGCTTTACTTGGGGTCCTAAGAGCATACATGCTTGTTACAGGTTTGGGTCAGGCTTGTGGTGTCAGATGTCAGTGAGTACCTGTCTATGGGCCCCCGTTTTAGGATTTAGTTTGTGCTTGATCAGGTGTGTGTGGGGTTCCGCGTTGCAGGGTACTGCCTGTGGCATCTTGACTATTTCCCCTTACCTTGGGGGTGGCGGGGAGACGGAGGGGTGTATCTAAGGTGGGTGCCATCAATTTGTCTGTTGTGTAGGTCTGTTTGGTGTGGTTGGGTGCATGGGTACCTCCTGTAAGTAGTGGTAGGGTTTAGGAACAAATTTTTACTGGTGTTAACAGGTAAACAAAAGTAATAATACATGCATATACATCTCATGGGGAGGGAGGGGTGCATGGGATGGGTTATGCAATGGTGTAGGCACTTGAGGGGATCTCAACCGAGTATCGGTAAAGTCTTGGTCCGCATCGGAAATTGTTCCCGAGGTATATGCGTTGTTTTTAGGCTCAGCCTTTGCACATAGTTAGGTGTTTGTAGATTGTCGGTTTCTCGTTATCTGGGTCGGCGTTAGGTCGTCTTCTGGTTCCCGATTTTCTATTTGACTTGCAGGTGTGGGGTTAAGATGCGAAGGTTGCAGTCCCATTGCAGATAGGAAGGCTGGTGCTCCGGACAGGGTTGTGAGGTTATGGGTAGTCCCATTGTGGTGTACGAGCAGTGAGCCAGTGCGTCCCCATCTGTAGGGTATGTCAGCAGCGCGTAGTGAGGCTGTGACTGGCCCAAATGTTTTACGCCTTAGTAGTGTGGCTCTGGTGAGGTCCTGAAAGAAAGTCAATTGGGAGCTCTCGAAGGCCAGAGGCGTTTTACCCTTCAGGGCTGTCATTATCTGTATCTTGTCCTGTATCGACGTGCAGCGCAGGATTACATCTCTGGGTGTGCTGGGGGGGATTCGTACCGTGCTTGTGACCCGGTAGATCCCGTCTAGAACTAGTTTCTTGGCGATAGCTTGAGGGAGGATCGTGGCGAGGAGTCGCCTCGCGTAGTGTGCTAGTTCCTCGGTTGGGACTGTGGTGGGTACTCCCCTGATTTTAATGTGGGTTTGGCGTTGTCTATCCTCAAGGGACATGAGTTGGGCAGCTAGGACATGTTGTTCCATTTGTATTTGTTGGACTGTGTCTTTAAGGCTGGAAACCTCATCCTGAACGACTTTGATGTCTGCCTCTGCCGTTCCAACACGTTCTGTTACTTGTGATATGTCTGCCTTAACCCTTGCGACATCGGCCGCTAGTACGTTTTGTATATTTGCCCATAGTGCTTTTAAGTCCCCTTTGGTGGTGGGGGCTGAATCATCTAGGGGTTCTGGTGGTGGTGTGTGGTCAGCCAAGGGGGTCGCCGCTGTGATCGGCTCATCTCCGTGCGGGTCGGAGGTCAGGCTGCTGGCGTGGAGTGGAGTGGCCTGGGCCGGTTCAGGGTGTGTGGGCCGGAGGAGCATCTCTCCGATATCCCTACCTTGTGTGCAGTGGCCGGTTGCGGGTTTTTGTGAGCGACGGCCCATTTCTGTTTTGCTTGCGGCCGCGTTGAGAGGAGGGAGTTCCGGGTAGATCCCGCCGAGGAAGGCCTCTAGGCCCAGGATTGGAGTGGCGCGGTAGGCCGCAGCTTTGAGTTTGCGTCTGGGTTGTTTGGGTGCCTGAAAGAAAGGCATGAAACGGTGCAGGGTGTTTGCTGGTAGGTGCTGGGTGTTTTTGGTGGGTAGATGGGGCTTGATGGGGTCGATTTTTGGCAGATTGTGGTAGATTTTGGAGGAGCAAGCTTTGATGGCGTCTATTCAGGATGGCTGCCAGGCTCCACCCCCTAATGTATTTTTTTTTATATAGAGAAAGGAAGCATATCACAATTTTTCTAGTTTAGAAAGGTCAGCAATTGCTAACCTCAACACTGCAGATGTCTGTGAGTCTTTGAACTGCAATTTCTACAATGTACAGCTATCTTTAGGGAAATCTGTGATGGCGTGATTAGCTCATACATTATCTCCATACATTATCTCCTGCATTGTGGGTGTTTGCACCCATTCATCCTAACCTATAGTTTATAATGACTCAAACTATTCTTTGAAAAGCCTTCCCTCTTATTCTTAAACTTGACAAGCCATTATAGCAAGCTCTGGTCTGTATTTATAAATGAGTCATAAACCGTCCAGAGCTGTTACAAGATTTTCTGCTTGAGGATGTCCATGTGTTCCTCTCTTATGAGAAACTATTTTATTCACTGTGAACGTTGGTGTGGATTGCTTCTCTATGTTCAAGCAGATGCAGCTCTTAATTGTTTGGAATGTGATACCATTACATCACTTGGAGTTAATTCAATGTGATAGTATTTACTGTTTACATTTAGAAATGCAGTTGATGGATACATATTAATTATTTGTAATGTAAGCATTGCATTGTGGGTCATTGCATATTAATCATGTGCACCTAGGACTAAAAGGTCACAGATCTGTCAGTTTGCTTTCTCTTGAGTTAAGCCCTGCAGTGTTTTCTGCCATTGAGCTAATCCATGCAATCTCTAGTTTAGTTTAGGCAGTGAGCTTCTGGCTTTCCAAAGGAAGTAGTGGCGGCATGGAGCATCATCTGGTGGATATCAGGTAAGAAGTCAAACCATTCTAAAATGGTTTAACTCCTTATAGTGGGTGGGCGGGAGGATTGCCAAGGCACCCCTGGCACCATAACTACTGCAGCACACCGTGATTGTTATGTTATGGTGCTTTAAGTTTTTCTTTAAAGTGGCACTGTCACTTGTAGGGACTTTGCGTTATTTGTAGAGATCTCTGGAGATTTTCATGTCTACTTGAATTGAGCTCTTGAGTCAAAAAGGGAAGAGAAGCTTTGCTTATTTAGAGCTCTCCTTGGCCACTCCATCCTTTGCTTCAGGTGCATCTTCCGCCCCTAGCCAAGGCCACTAGAAGATTTAAAACAGCCATGTAACCTGGGGTCTTTTCATAATTTTGGAACATCTCAGAACATCATAATTGTTTAAACTCAACAAAAAGCCTCACATTTTTGAGAAACCTAACGAGAGGAGCTGAACGAAGAAACAGATCTGAATGGCTCAGAATATATGATTACAATCATGACTGTTGAGCAGCTGTGGCGGCTGGTGAAGTTATAAGATGGGGCGCTAGACTCCTCCCAGAGAATTTGACACCGACTTTTAACTCTGGAGCCATTATCTTCTGACATGTCATCGTAACCTCATGTACTCAACCCATATATTTGGTTTTTTAGCTTCTCTTTACTGTGAACAGATATTGCATAAAAGGAGAAGGGAATATGGTCATAAAATACATACTTTCTGATGCCACAAAAGTAGAAAAGGGGTAATTTACACAATGTTTACAAATCTACAATTCAAATGACAGACTGGAATGTCCTGCAGCCCAATTACATTAAGTTAAAAAGAAATGATCTTCTAATACTGCATTTACAATCTGCTTTAGTTGTGTGTTTTTGCCTCGGTTGTGTCAGCACTGGGCTGGTGCCTTTCTGGAGGAAACCATTAGTGTTATCTCAATGTGCTAGCATAAGTGTAAAAAAGATATAATCAATCCTTGGCAGCTGTATATTACTAAATACTGCAGAGCAGAACCATTCATTTGCTGCCCACTGGCTGTGGAGAAACAGAAGAATGTCTATTAAAGGAACTGGTCCACATTGAATGGAGCAGGGCTAATTTTTATAGATATGTCTGTCTGCGCTAACCCAGATACTTAATTACATTAATATCTCACCTCAATCACATTGGATATGAATCAAAGGTAACCAAAGGCAATAGGACACTAGTGGGGATATCTAAGCAGTCCCGGTCTCTTATAATATTATAATTTACCTAAACAGGTCCATTTCCTATTCCCTGACTGAGGATCAAAGGAGTCGTCCATAATTTCTGATTTGACTCATATCTTAGCAGAGACCACATACATATTTATGTTTGACTGAAAAGAAAATGGTCTATTAAGCATGGGTTTGCTGCCAGCAGAAATAACGGTAGAATTCACAGTATGATTGTGTGTAGGCACCCATAAAATACATCAGTGCCACAATGGAAAATAAATGTTTGTAGATGGATTTGTTGTTCATTATAAATGATCCCTTTCATCACTTAACAAATGTATGTTTTTGAGATTGTTTAGCCAGCTCCTACAAGTTCCAAGTGCGGAATCAATCAGTGAACTTCCAACCACACTGTGAGACGGGATGTAAATCCCCAAGCCTCTCCATTATCCCATGCGTTTTACAGCAATGACAACTTTTCTGAGGCAGAATTCATTAGCGCAACCTGTTGTTTTATGCTTTCATTCCACATGAACCTCTTTATTGTCTAACTAGCTCAAATGTGGTACATATCATATCGTCAACAACCATTTTTACATTTTTTTTTTGACATAAAGCAATAAAAATTTTGATTCAGGTCTTCTTTACAACACAAATATTCCTCATTGTTGTGATGCATACTTTTGATTAGTGTTTTTCCCAACCTTCTTCTCTCATTTAATCAGTAGGGCTTCAAACTTGAAAACAAGACAAATCTCAATCCCGGTAAAATTTGTTATAAATAAATACAATTCCGCATGTACATTTTGTATACATCATTTCTTTGCAAAATACCCCCCTACCCCCTCGCTCATCAGCACATCTTTCTCGTGGTACCTTTAAGTTGTCCTTTTGTGTTAGAGTTTCACCAACACAGTTCTCACCTGTAAGGTACTAATTGACTTATAGTATGGTAACTTGGAACCCAATTATCCTGTTCAGGGGTCTGTGCACATATTAGGAGGAAACACCTATTCATAACCTGGTGGGAAAAAAGTTAAATGTTAAAGAAACACTACAGTGGGGGGAGATCATCAGTACTTTACTATAAAAAGCATTCATTTCTGCATTGTGCTGGGATATTCCCCTTGCTGTCTGATTGACAGATGAGAGGGTGCAATTTAGCAAGATGCTTAGCAAGTGCTTTAGGAGTTTGGAATGTTCATTTAAAAGCCACAGCATTAGCAGTTCTTTTTTTTAATTTTTTTTTATTGAGTATATTGCATTGTACAAAGAAGTCATGAACGGTACATCATACAACAATGCGGTGGTACAGTGTGTGTCTTTTGTTAACTATATATCTTCATTTTTGCTCTACTGTTACGTGGGTGTCAAATCTGTATATGACACATTTTATAAATTTTATACATTTAACATCACTGTAGGAGAAACATGACAATTCACACATCCATAAGTCACAATAACAGCGAGTGTGGTGGTTGTGGTACGTGTGGCATCTGGGTGTGCAGTTTGTTCTAGCCTTATGGAAATCGGTAGGTAAAAGAGGTCGTTTCATTGTGACCCTTCATAGAGTGTAGTATAGCAGAATTATACAGCTAAGGGCATTCTAGCTATTCTTTAAGATTCGGGGTATAATCCGGTCTCAAGGTCCGTCTGGTTAGAGGGGCATTTTACTGGTGGGGGGGCTGGTTCTGTCTATTGCCTGTCGCTGGTACATGACATCGTCCATGTGGCGAAAATAACCTCGCCACTGGTTTTTGGAGGGGCCTGTTTGTCAGCCTCTTGCCCTGCGACTATGGCCCTGGGATGTATTGCCCTTTAAGGAACTGAGTTGGGGCTTATGGACTGATATTATACTGTTACTGACCCTTTAAGAACTGTATTTGGGCATAATGGATTTTTATAATGCTGTTCCTGGCCCTTTAATTACTTTGGAGCAGTGTTGCAACTTTAAATTGGCACTTCGGATACAGCCGAAGTGCCGAAGTAGTCGAAGTGGGCGCCATTCGACAAACGAACACGTGGCGGTGGCCATCTTTGTTCATTCGAACGAGGTCAGCGGTATGTGTAGCCAAATCCATGGAACTGAAATCGGCTACACATTTCAACGAACACCGCTGACCCTTACCTTCTCCTGCACTTAGTTTTCAGCCCCAGAGACTAAGTCCCGTTTGAAGATTCGAATGCACGTTCGAATGGGACTTAGTCATTTTTTCAGTGTGAAATTGACCGACTGCACAGCCCAAATCTATGGAACTGTTTTGGGCAGGAAAATGTGCCTGCGGTCGGTCACAAAGGACTTCCGACTAACTTTTGAACGAATGGAAGGATTTGCATGATTTTTGAGTATGTTCATATTTCAAGTATGCTGATTAACCCCTTAAGGACACACGACATGTGTGACACGTCATGATTCCCTTTTATTCCAGAAGTTTGGTCCTTAAGGGGTTAAAGGAACACTATAGTCACCTAAATTACTTTAGCTAAATAAAGCAGTTTTTGTGTATAGATCACTTCCCTGCAATTTCACTGCTCAATTCACTGTCATTTAGGAGTTAAATCCCTTTGTTTCTGTTTATGCAGCTCTAGCCACACCTCCCCTGGCTATGGTTGACAGAGCCTGCATGAAAAAAAACAAAACTGGTTTCACTTTCAAACGGATGTAATTTACCTTAAATAATTGTATCTCAATCTCTAAATTGAACTTTAATCACATACAGGAGGCTCTTGCAGGGTCTAGCAAGCTATTAACATAGCAGGGGATAAGAAAATCTTAATTAAACAGAACTTGCAATAAAGAAAGCCTAAATAGGGCTCTCTTTACAGGAAGTGTTTATGGAAGGCTGTGCAAGTCACATGCAGGGAGGTGTGACTAGGGTTCATAAACAAAGGAATTTAACTCCTAAATGGCAGAGGATTGAGCAGTGAGGCTGCAGGGGCATGTTCTATACACCAAAACTGCTTCATTAAGCTAAAGTTGTTCAGGTGACTATAGTGTCCCTTTAATAATATGTGTTTTTTATGAAGATTGAATCTATAGTTTTAAAGTTATAAAAATACATACAAAGGTATAAGTATTAGCATGGAGATAATTGAATAGATACAGTAAGAAACTCAATTATCTCCCAAGCAGAGGGGAGGGAATCTGTGGGATGTAACCGTTGTCTGACTGGTTAATGTCTAATTGCCTGTGGGCGTACAGAGTACCTGCCATTAAACAACAGTTCTACTTCACCCTCAATCTAGAGTCCTGTCTCTTATTGGGGGAATTGCTATATCACTACAAGGATTGCTATGCTCTGCATGCTCCCTTGGATAATCACTTCTAAGCTCTTGTAAGAGTTTGTTCCTGCTTAACTCTCTTGGAGGAGAGGTTCACCCACTGGAACCTGGAGCCTTGTCGTATGTCCAGGGTGGGTAGGAGACGGCGAGACCCCAACCAAGCTGCAGCGGTTCGTGGGGTCTGCGGTGGTTGTGGTGTCAGCGGAGCGCTTGGAGCCCTCTGTAAGCGCTAGGAGCATCCTTTAACGGAGGTACCCAGTCGGGGTGCCAGGTGTTCCGTTACAGTCCACATCTCCAGGTGGTCATCCCTTAGTGTGTGTGTGGGGTGGGGGGCGGGGGGGGTAAGGGTATGTGAATTGGGGTCTCTGTGGTATGGTAGAGCGTTTATGGTCTGGGAGTATGTAGGGTAAAAGGTTGTTATGGAGAACTCTCCAAGTATGCCTTCCAAGGTTGCCAGCAGGTGAGGTAGGTGGTATACTGGTGGGACAGAGAGTATTCAAGTTCCTCCATCACCCTAAGTGATTCCACTTTTTTGATCCAATCTCTAATTGATGGAGCTTGTGTTTTTTTCCACTGTATAGTGATCAAGAGGTTTGCTGCGGTTAAGAGATGGTTTAACAGTGGGCGTTGCATCTTTGGTATGTAAGTTGGGTATATTAAAAAGAGTAGCACCTTTGGGGTGTGGGGTAATCGGATGTCTGTGATCAGTTGGATCAATGTTAGTATGCGTGTCCAGAAGCACTCGATGACTTCACATGTCCACCATATGTGTCCCGGGTTACCCTGTTTCTGCCAACATCTCCAGCATAAATCTGAGGTCTTGGGAAAGAGGTGGTAGAGGTGTGAGGGTGTGTAATGCAATCTGGAGACTTTTTTGTAATTACTTTCATGAGTGACTTTGCTGACTGACATGCGGAAGATATTTGTAAACATGCGTTTGTACTCGTAATCTGTAAAGGTAATTTGAAGTTCTGTAGCCCAATGGGCCATGAATTTTGGGTGCGTTGGTGTGTCACTATGTTGGAGTGTTTTATATAAAGTGGACAGGTGCTTCGTTTTAATGGTGTGGGTACAGCAAGTCGTTTCAAATGCAGTGAGGTCTCTAATTCCCTCCAGAAGAAGAGGGTTTGTTTTGAAAAGATGGAGTTGTGAGTAACTAAACCATTGTAAGGGGATGTGGGTGGTTGTTGTCGGGATAATATCTGCAAGGGGTTTCAGGCCCTGGTCGTTGAGCAGGGAGCCTAGCCTGCAGACCACATCGCGGGGTATTTCTGAGGACAGGCCCCGTGGCCGTAGCACTCTATGTGCCCTGTCCAGCCATACTTTTGTGTCAGGAGGTTTCCCCATGATTAAATTAAATAGGTCCGTGAGAGTGGACGTGAGGATTTCCTGGTCTTGTCCTGGTAGCCCCTTAATGCGAGGTTAGTTTATTTTTGATGATATTACTATAAGATATGTATATAGTCAATAGAATCTAATCAGTAGAGGATTTGTTTACTCATTCACTTATTGGGAAGGGTCCCAATCTAAAACTTAGCTGAAGAAAAGAAAGAAACGCAACCTAAATATGTTATAATAATTGAAATATATTACATTATACAGCAATGAATTTTAAAGCCGCAGTAAAAAGCTTCAAGAGTTTTATTACCACGACAAACACAAGAAAACTACAAATTCCCCAAAAATGTGTATATACCTCTAATGTCCCAAGGGATATAGGGAAAAGAAAGGTCATTTAAAAAATAACACTTAGTATTGTTCCAGTTCCTCATTAAGACCGTTAGGGGCCAGAGTATTGAGTTTAAATATCCACCTGGATTCTGCCCTTGTTAAATCTCTCTTCTAACTGGAATTAATTCAATTTCTATTACTAGGATAGATGAAGGATCACTGTTGTGGAACATCTCAAAATGGCTAGCAACTGGTGATCGTTTTTATTTATGTATGATGGCCAGTCTGTGCTTCCTAAACCTACACTTTAAAGGAATCTTGTGGTTTGACCCACATGTCTACTGCGAGAAAAACAAGACATTTGTAAAAAACGCCGCCCCCATAAGGCCCAGGCAAATACCTTGTTTGCCTTGTTTTATGGGAGCCCAAGAGCTGGTCGGCTGGCCCTTTTGGACTCCTCCGGGCGGGTGGCGAGGGAGAACTTTCCCCTGAGTTCTCTCTGCTCAGCTCCCTCGGGCGACTCGCAGTAATGTCGGGAGCCGGGATATGACATCATATTCCGGCTTCCGACATCACTCTGCGGCGTGCAAGGGAGCTGAGCAGAGAGAGCTCAGGGGAAGGTGCTCCCTCGCTGCCCGCCCGCCTGCACGTCCTGCAGCCTCCCTGCCCAGTAGCCCCACTGGACCCCATCTATCAGTGAGTGAGTGTCTGTCAGTCAAAGCGCGGCCTTGACAGGAAGGGGTGGGGAAAATTTAAATTAGGGGTGGGTGCCCGAGCACCGTCCTGCTTAGGTCAGCACAAATCCTAAATACACCACTGCACATACTGCATCCCATATGCACACATAAGCAGATATATGACGAACACAGAATTGCAGTTGATTCTATAAGGAAAACTTCCTCACTCTTGTAGGGTTTGAATGTAGATCTCTGATGACAAATAAAACCACAAGTGAGGCATCTAGTATGACCACAATGAAAATGTCCATTTCTGGACTCATTCTTCAATGTATAATTTATACTTGATTTAATTTGGATGGTGCTAATATATTTTCGAGATTGAGTGCTGTTATACTGTTCCTTATAGAATCAACTGCAATTCTGTATTCATCATATATCTGCTTATGTGTGCATGTGGGATGCAGTATGTGGGTCAAACCACAAGATCCCTAAAGTGTAGGTTTAGGGAGCACAGACTGGCCATCATACATAAAGATAAATGATCACCAGTTGCCAGCCATTTTGAGATGTTCCACAACATTGATCCTTCATCTATCCTAGTAATGGGAATTTAATTAATTCCAGTTAGAAGAGACCAAGCTAAAAGGAAGAGAGATTAAACAAGGGCCGAATGTGTACATCTTTGTGTCTGTGTATTTGTATGTATATGTATGTGTCTGTCTGCATGCAAGTCAGTGTGTATTTCTCTGTGTTTGTGTATTTGCGTGTCAGTGTGCATCTTTATGTCTGTGTATCTCCATGTGAGTCAGTGTGAGTTTCTGTAAATCTGTGTATCTGCATGTGTGTCAGTGTTTGTATCTATGTGTCTGTTTATCTGCATGTGTGTCAGTGTTTATATTTGTATGTCTGTGTATCTGTATGTATGTCAGTGTTTGTATCTGTGTATCTGCGTGTGTCAATCTGTGTGTCTGTGTATCTACTTGTGTGTCAGTGTGTGTGTTTTTGTGGCAGTGTATATGTGCATACATCTCAGCATTCAAACACCAACACTACACACAAATACACCTCTCCATCCTAATGACAACACACCTTTGTATTAAAATACCAGCATTATATATAAACACATCCCTGCAGTCAAAAACCAACGTATCACACACATTGACATACAACACAATATACAATCACAACCATACATTCCAAAGCAAACACTACACACAAGTACACCACTGCTTTCAAAAATAACTGTACATAAAATCACACAACTGCATTAAAATACCAACAGAACACACACATACTCCCCTACATTCACACACAGATGCCCCATACAAAAAAGCTTACATTCAAACACACAGACACTGATCAGTGCTACATACAACTCTGCAAGGATGGGAAAATTGTGGCTTTCCAGCTTGCTAAGCGTTGTGGAAGTTCTACGATGACGGGGATCTCCTTTTGGCCACACTTGAGATAGAATGGGCTTAAACAAATTCTTGCACCAGGGGCCTCTCTATGTTACTTCTGCTATAGATATTAGTGTTGAAAAACTAAAATAGAAATATGTTACAGTTTCCCCAATGGAGAGTTCTTAAGCAGAGAAATTACAGATAATATGTTACCGAATGCTACATTTTTGATTACTAAGTAATTCATTCGAGGCTACACATTACATACACAGAAGTATAGTGTCAACAAACTGCATTCATTTTGTACATCATTTTATCGGGTGTGCATCTAGAATGGCAACTTCAAGTACACAAGAGTGTGTGTAAGAAAGCATAATGGTCTCCATGAATGGATCATTGAGCAGGTGACAGACAAGGTGCTAGGTGGACGCTGAAAGATTGAATTCCAGAGGAAGGTGGAGCTCGTGTGAAAAGAACAAGTGTTTTTATTGCTATGGAAGGCAGACAGGACACATATCTTAGAGACTGAGTTAGAATATAATAAGAGATAAGATTCAAGAGTTATGAATTGCTATAGACAACAGCCATTCATCCTGTATAGATATTAACTCGTACGTACGAGCACAGCCTGCAGATTGTGGGTTCTGAGAGATCGTTATATAAAAATAGAATAGGTCTCAGGAAAAGAGGACAAAAAGGGGGATTGTAACAGGCACAGGGAGCAAGGAGATTGCACATGAAAAGAGGGCCAGAGGATATTTAGTATTCATTAGAAAAGAGTGTGAGAATAAGAAGGTTAGACCAATGTTTGTCCAAGGACTGTGAGATTGGTGTTAATTTGACTTTAGAAGTTACCATACAATACCAGTTAGATCTTTTTAAACAGCGCTATGGTCTAGGGCAGGGGTGGGCAATCTTTGGCCCTCCAGATGTTTTGGACTACATCTCCCATAATGCTCTTAGGGCCATAATGCTGGCAAAGCATCACAGGGAGGTGTAGTCCAAAACAGCTGGAGTACTCAAGGTTACCTTTGCCTGGTCTAGGGTGTATTAACGGGGTTATAGTTCCTGATATTAACCAAACATCTGGCAGACTCAATGAGCAAGACTTTTGTAGCATGCCTTTGGGGGTTTATTCACTAAACTCTGTAGTGATATGAAATCTGAATTGTACAATTCAGGCTAAAATAGCCCAGCTTTGACTATATCTGATTAAATAATTTTTTTTATACCCGCTTTTTTAGCCCCAAATTTGCAATTTGGATATTAATTCACTACAGTTCGGCGTTAAGTGAGTAAACATGTTAGAGTCACATCATTAGTAAGGATTTTGACATGTTGTGATCATATTAAGAGATTTCTAACCCTTTGTCACAAAGGGTTTTGATGGACTTTACAGAGTCCTCCCTAAGTATTTATTAGAAAAATTTATAGTAAATCGGAAGTAGATCATATAAAATAATTTTACCATGTCTAACCCAGGTGCCTGGTAATAAGCGGAGTTTTGATGACTCTGAAGGCATATGATTGTTATTGATTTGTGGCAAGCATATACTTTGCAGTAATGCATTAAAAGTACTCCTTTCAGTATGCAGTATTCACATTCTGCCTAAAGGATTTTAGCCCTGCATACACATTTTATGTGCTGCCCATCCAGGGCTGGTGCAAGGATTTTTGACTACATAGGCGAAGATGCATTTTGCCACCCCCCTCCCAACGGAATTTTTTTTATCTTCACATGTGTGTCTTCTAACCCCCCTTTTGACTAACCTACCCCCGTATCACTTTTTTAATGTCTTGCCCTCCTTTTGCCCTTTGTTGTATTTTATCTCTCATGTGTCTCTCTGTCTCTTTCTTCCCCCAGACCTTTTGTGTGTCTTTTGTCCCCCTGCCCCTTTCTGTGTCTCTTTCTCTCCCCCCCCCCAGCTCCTTTGTGTGGCTCTTTATTCCTAACACATTTGTGCCTCTTTTTACCCCAGCACCTTTGTGCATAACTTTCTCCCCCTAGCCCTTTTGTGCTTCTTTCTCCCCCACAGCCCCTCTATGCATCTTTCCCTCCCCCTCCAGCCCCTCTGTGCGTCTCTTCCTCCCCCCGGCCCCTCTAGGTATTTGTTGACTCAACCTCTCTGTATGTCTCTTTGTGCCCGCAACCTTCCTGTGCCTTTTAATACCCCCTGTATCTTTTATTGCCCCTTCCCCATCTGTACCTTTTATGTCCCCCTGTACATTTTATTGTCTCACCTCCTCCCCTCCTGAACCTTTCATAGTCCCCCTTTCCAACCTGTGCCTTTCAATGTCCCCCTTCCCCTCCTGTGCCTTTCAATGCCACCCTGTACGTTTCAATGTACCCCCTCCCCTCTTGTCTCTTTTTATTGTCCCCCCTCCCCTTCTGTAGCTTTCATTGTCCCCCCTCCTGTATCTTTCATAATCCCCTTAATGTACCTTTTATTGTCTCCCCTCTTGAACCTTTCATAGTACCCCCTCCCTTCCAGTCCCTTTTTTTTTTTTTCAAAATTCTTTATTTTCAAAATTTTCAACTGTTAATGCGGGATACAGAATAAAAAAAGGGGAGGGGTACAAGTACAATCCTTATATTCGGGTGAGTTACGATTTGGCGTTTCAGGATTGGGGATAAAGAGACTGAGATAGTTGTGGTTGGTGTATCGGATGTCATTAGCGATAGTCTCTTGCGTTGACGTTGGCTGTTGATCTCTGGGATGTCAAGGAGGTGGGCTGTAAGTCAGTGGCCGTGTATATGGGCTAGTACCTTGTACGTCTAGGGGGGTTACAGAGGCGGGTAGGGGGGTTGGAAGGCGGGGGGTTGTGCTTACGTTCATAGGTCTCTATGGTCTCCATGAGGCAAGTACCTCACGGCGTGGTGCGGGGTTGGTTCGGTGGATAGGCCTTGATCTGTCTGAGTCAGTGATCTGTGGTGGGCGCTTCGGGTCAGGAGCCTGTCCGGGGGAGTGTGGGTCTTGTGGTGAGAGTTAGGGGGAGAGGGGGTTGGGGGTGTTCGCCCTTTGTAGGTTTCGGGTGATGAGGGGTCGGTGTTGTGGGGGGGGGCGTGTTTCCGTTGTTTCCAATTGAGAGTCAGCAGTTGTGTGAGGGGGGGGGTTGAGGTGTTAGTTTGGATTGGGAATAATATTGATGGTTCGATTGCCAGTAGTCTGGCGAAGACGTTTGGGGGTTAGGGAAGGTCTGAGCAGTGATATCTTGGAGGGGTCGTGGGGGAGGGGATCGGGGCGACTGTCTTCCGGAATTGGGAGGATTTAGGGGTGGGTCAGTCTATATATGACCCAGGGGTCCCATATTTTGTTGTGGTGGTGGGTTGTGTCGTGGAGTAGGGCCGATAGATTGTCCATCTCCCTGGCTTCCTCTATTTTCTTGATGGTTGTGTCCAGGGTGGGAATGTGTTTGTTGCCCCATTGTTCGGCGATTTTGCGTCGCGTGGCTAAGGCGATCTTGGCGAGTAGTGGAATCTCAGTGTGTAGGAGAGCTGATGTTAGGTCTGCCACTTTTGTCCAGAGTTGTGTTATGTGTGGGCAATGCCACCAGCCGTGAATATAGGTGCCCTGAGACCCGCAGCCCTTCCAGCATTCGTCAGTGGTCGATCATTTCATCTGTTTCAACCTTAGGGGCGTCAGGTACCATCTGAGGAGCGTTTTATAGGCCTGTTCCCTGTGGTTCACACATATGGTAAGGGAAGCAGTCACCTCCCATATTGCCGACCAGTCTGACGGGTCATTGGGGGGGCCAATGTCCCTTTCCCCATGCTTTGGTGTATGCGAGTGCTTCTGTCGGGGAGGAGGAGTTTAGTTGGAGGTAGATGAAGGAGATTTGGCCTTTGCGTATCGGAGAATGTAAGCAGTCTCGTTTGAATTGGTCAGGGTAGCGGTGGCCGTGGAGGACTGGAGGGGGTGTTGAAGGAAGCTGCGGATCTGGAGGTACCGGAAGTGGTCAAAGGTGGTCAGCGGCGTGTGCCGGGGCAAATCTGGGAATTGGAGCAGCTGGTTGGATTGAAAGAAGTGGTAGAAACGGAAGAGATCGTTGTCCTCGAAATGCGCAAAGTCTCGGGGATTCATCCCGGGGGGAAATTGTTTGTTTCGTAGGATTGGGGTTAGGTGTGAGGGGGAGTTGATAAGTCGGGTTTTCGGTGTGGTCTTATCCCATACCTGAAAAGAGGTGTTGAGGGCTGGGGACGTTTGTGGAGCCTTCCAGTCCCTTTTATTGCCCCCCCTCTCCTGTACCTTTGTATGTCTCCTTCCTCTCCCCTCATGTACCTTTTAATGTCTCCCCCCTCCTGTCCTGTATCTTTTATTTTCTCCCCTCCCCTACTTCACCTGTCCCCTTGTACCTTTCATTGTGCCCTCCATGCCTCCCTCCATGTGGATGAGCTGGAGGTCCGTGGCAAAAGAGCAGGTTTCCTGTTCTAGTCTGACAGGAAGCAGTTTGTTGCATTTCCTGTCAGACCGGGTAAGTACCGTTCCACCTGCTCGGCCTTGCTCCACGCAGTGACCGTCAGGTGGGGAGTGATGTGAATGGCACTCTCCTCCTTGCGGTCACCTGGAGATTGCGCCCCCTGGGCCGGTGTGCCCTAAGGTGGCCGCCTGGGCCACCTTATGGTAACGACAGCTGTGTGCCCATCAACATGTATACGTGAAGCTATATGTTTTCAGATCAACTTGATGGACAACCCTAGAAAGGAGTAAAGCATTTTTTTTATTAGACCTTAACTTATACATTAATACCTCTACAAAATATATAGATATGATCTTAGCGAGAGACAAAATGAGAGTACTCTCCCATGTTGTAAAAGCACACTATTTGTATACTGCACAGACTGGTTGTAAACATTGGTTATTCATTTTCTACATTACTCTGTTATAGTTAACAGTTTCTTTTACAAATTCAGTACTTGTCACTGTCATTCAAAGATAAGAGCTTTGGGCAGCATAAGAACTCTTAAGTACATTGCAACCCACTGGCAATATGTTCATATTTCTAACTTAATGATGCTTGTTAAAACTTAACACACCCTATAACACAGTATTTGTAGTTTTCATAAAAACATTTTTTCTCAAATATAAAAATTCAAAAGGTTAACTGTTGCGCTGCATCTATTCCACCTCTGACTATTATTGTATATGAGTTAGAGTGACCAAAAATGAATCATTATATGACAATGCCCAATACAAAAAGTTAAAAATGCACATCATTTAGGTAAATAATTATATATTATCAATTATCACATCCCATTTCTGTTAAAGAGATAAATATGCAGTATTCAACACGCATGACAGTCGTAGGGTTAAATAATCATACTAGGCAGCACATAAGGCTATGGGCTATATAATATTTTTACTATACAGCTCCTCCCTGGAAGTGAAAAGATAAAATAAGTATTGTATTGTTACTCCCCTGTGACAATCGAAGGGTTAAGTGATCATTTTCTTGCTCACTGGCACTTATAAAAAGATTAAATAATGATTGCACTACTGATCCCATCTGGTGCTCAAAGGACTAACTTATAATTGCATTGCTGACACCTTTCTGGTAGTCTGTGGGTAAAATAGCCATTGTTCTGTACACTACCTCTTTGACACTGTAAGGGTCAGCTAACCATTTATATTGTCCCCCCCATTCCATCACTCGACAGGTATAATAACCATGGTTTGGTGCACTTCCTTCCAGTATTTAAAAGGTTGAATAATTATTGCATTGCACCACCTGTGGCACTCAAAGAAATACAAAAATCATAGCTTTCAATGCTGCCTATGACATTTAGACGAATAAATAATCATTGTACTATACACCAGCTTACTAAATTGTATATCCCTCTGCCATTGAAGGGGTTGAATAATCCTTGCATTGCACACCAGGGACTAATCACAGCACTGCACGCCAGGGTCAGACTTACATCCTGACCACCTGTAGGCACATAATTCTCAACCGCCCATCAATTTCTCCCATTTCAAACTAATAACAAACAAACACCTTGACTGTTTAGATATGATAAAAAAAAAGTTTTTATACACACACACACACACACACATGTATATAGAGTAGATACGTGGATGTTTATGTGTATGTAGTGCATGCACATGTGTAATAGTGTGTAAATGTCTGATTGCAAGTCTATGTGTGTATGTATGTCTGGGAGTCTGTTAGTGTGTATTTGGGTAGAATGTGTGAAGCACTATGTGTTTATAACAGTGTGGGTAGCAGCATCTGTAGTACTATTCATTGTAGTGTGTGTACACAGCGTGAGCAGTACCGTATATGCAGTAGTGTGTGTAGTAGTGTGCGCAATAGCAGAACTAACTTAGAGAGGTCCCTGGTAAAGGAAATGGTTTTGG
Organism: Pelobates fuscus; assembly: GCF_036172605.1. Taxonomy (NCBI): domain Eukaryota; kingdom Metazoa; phylum Chordata; class Amphibia; order Anura; family Pelobatidae; genus Pelobates; species Pelobates fuscus. The sequence continues at coordinate 144,628,541 of NC_086321.1, read as the reverse complement.
CCCTCCTAACACAAGGATTGTCAAAATGTAGATCCCCAACTGTCATACAACTCCCACAATACTTTGTTAACTGGGTATCTACCATTTGCCTGTCAATGCAGGTTTGTATTTAGCACTGAGCAGTGTTTGTGTGTTTGAATATAAGCATATTTTTGTATGGGTTATTTGTGTGAATGTAGGGGTGTATTGCACTGTTAGTGTTTAAATGCAAGCGTGCGATGCAAGGGTGTGTTTATATATCATTTTGGTGTTTTAATACAGAATTGTGTTTATATGTAGTGTTGACATTAGATTGTAGGGGTGTATTTGTATGTGGTGTTAGTGTTTGAATGCTGAGATGTATGCACCTATACACACACACACACACTGATGCACAGAAACACAAATACACACACTGACACACAGAAGCATACAATGACACGCATACAGATACGCAGAAACACACATTCTCACATAGATACACACAATGGTCAACATTTACACATTTTTAGCCACCCTCCTGTTTCCTACCTTTTGGGTGGAGGAAGGTGGCTTCCCTGGCATCCAGTCTGCTGGCTGAGGGTGTTGGGAGTTACAGGCTGGCTCTCTCTGGTTTTGCCCACTCATCTCTGTTCTCATCTTTGTTTCTTCCATGCGGCTCTGTTATCTAGAAGGAAGTGACCAGCTCTAACTTCCTGCCAGCGTTACTGAAAAGAAAGGCACCTGGTTGTGCTATTAATGAACCACAGAGTACGACCGGGCCCCTGATGACACATGCCCATCTTGAGACCCTAAGTGCATTGGCCCCAACAGGGTGCAGGCCTTCCCCACAGAAAAGCATTGAATCAATGCTCTCCAATGGGCGTGTTAAGGATGCTGGATGACCTCACTAAAAGCGTGAGGACATCCAGCATTGTTTCACAAAGTTAGACTCAGTGTGAATCCAAGACAGCCACTATAGGTAGTCTTAACACTGCAATGTTTGCACTTTCTCTAAAAATGCAATGTTTTTAGCTGCAGGCTTAAGGGGACAGGAACCCTGCACCCAGATCACTTCAATAAAATAAAGTGGTGTGGGTGCCTATAGTGTCCCTTTAAAGAGCTAAACATAAGAGCATTGTTTACTCTCTGTGGCATTTTGAGGGGTAAAGAATCATTGGATTGAATATCACCTGGTAGTTAAAAGGGTAACAAATCATGCAATGCACACTGCCTGTTTCACTTGAGTGTTGACCACCCATGGTGCTTAAAGCGTTAAATAATCAAAGAATTTCATATTGCTTGTGGCACTCAAAGGGTTAAAAAATAATGATCTTGTTCACTGTATGTACTAGCACTCAAAGGATCAAAGAATCTTGGCATTGTAACATTGCATACCATCTTTAGCATGGCACTGAGAGGGTTAAATAATAGTGCTATACATGCTGCTTATGAATAATGGCAATAATAGTGGAAGCCAGAGGGTTAATAAATTATGGCTTTGCGCAACAGCTGTGGCACACAGCGGGTTAACAAATCATAGCACTGTACACTACCAGAGACAGAGGGTTAAATGATGTTCAGTAAGAGACATCTGATGTGCCACAGTTCAGAGGGATACTTGAAGCAGTAATAATACTGCAGGCGGCGAGCTAAACAATTACTGTTTTATTCCTAGTAGCTGGGCTAAATTACAAACAGCTGGTGTCGTGTTTGAAGATTTCTGTAACGTATCTCTCTGAGGTATTTTGACTGCTTTGAGAAAACACACAAAACTATAAATAGTGAGCTTTAGTCATCCAGACGCACTCCGTCAAAAGCGACAAATAAAAACAACAACAACAACAACAACAACATATTAAATGAATAATGTCGGATCCAGAAACTGGTGTTAAGCGAGCAGCTTTGAAAGGACAGCTTAGTGCACTAATTGAATTCAGAATGAAATGCTTAGATATTCCGAGCCTTTCTTCAACAAAACAGGTGCACAGAGATTGCAAGGAATATTCTAGAAATAGCAGAACGTCTTCCATGAATATCTTGGTTACAAGATCCACCCTTTCAGTGCGACTTACTATGGAACATATATAATTGGATGCATTGACTCTTTCATTGAATGCACTAATTCACCCCATGATACAATGGATGCCTAGTCACCTGTCAGTTCGAACTGATGGACTGTACCCCCTGCCGTATGTAGAATTCTATAAAGGAAATTAATTCACTTATCAATATGAAATCCCTAAGGAATTGCTACATTTTGTTAATTTATGTTCCCTCTGCTATTGACTATTCTGTATCCAAAATAAAGTAGCTGTATGAAATCCATTGGTGGGGGTTTGATGGATCCGGATCGCCTCTTGCAGTGTATAAATATTAGATACAAACAGGCATAATTTTCCATGTGCTCATTTTCAACGTGTTTGAGTGATATCTTCTTCCAAATCTCATGATTTCAACCAAAGCACAGGTTGTTATGCCATATGAGGGCATCTTCCAGGTGACGTGTCACAAATATTTGTATGGCAGCCAAATTTACTCAATAATGCCATTACCCTTTACCATTCGATTCTGCTGAAAGGGTTAAAGGTGATTTGATTCTGCTGAATCCACTTATGTGTGCTAATATTTTGCACATATAATGAGAATATTTTTCCCAAGTAGAAGGTGTGGGGCTTTGGGTGCCGACAATTCTCTATGAACTGGGTGCTGCTTATTAAGAGCAATTTTTGATTTTTCAATTAATTCTTGGCAGATGAAGTTGTTTTTTTTATGAGAAACTAGTGACCTGCATGGGTGTGCAACCTTACTGATTCTCCAGTAGAAAGCCATGGTATTTCAGTGATTGGCTTAGAGACAGAGAACTCCCACTGGACCACTAGCCGTTAGCTAGTGTGATTTCAGCCCTGAAGATTAGAAATACACCCCTGATGAGAATGCCATGGACCCTTTGGACTTCTAGGGCTGGGTAACTGTTAGTCCTGTCTAGCAACAAATGACTTAAAATTCTGAGCCCTGAATTGTTGTATATTATACATGCATTCTTTTTTATTTGTCGAAGGCTTCATCTGTAATGGAAGTGGAAAACAGAAAAACTGAAATAGGCAGCCTGAAATAGGCAGCCTGTTTTACTCCAAGAAAGCCTACATCTTGGATAGAGCCTGCACCACCAATGAAAACATGCATGCATTTATTTATACATTTTCTCCTTGGGCTCATAAAAATCAAAACAGCTTAGCAGCCTTTGCATGCATTCCCCTCTTCCCCAACCACAGACTTTACCCTGTGCTGAAGCCGCTAATTTGTATACACGCAGATTCTCTGTGTTGTTCATTGAGCTGTAATAAAGTCAGTGGTGTATTTTGGATCTGTGCTGCCATAACCATGACTGAACTCGCCCCCCCACTAATTTAAATTTGCTCCACCCCTTCCTATCAAAGCCACACCTCTTCCTGTTAAAGACTAACACACACACTGACAGATATATACACACAGACTCACTGACAGACACATACACCGACAGACATACACACACACTGATAGCCAGACACAAACACTCACATTTTCCCCAACACTCACAGTTTATTTTAATTGAAATCCACCCAGCCTCCATACCTTTGGAGGACCACAATCACTCAGACACACAGGCTCCCTCACACACACACAAACACACACACACTGCCAGACACACACAATCACTCAGACACACAAGCTCCCTCACAGACACACACTGACAGACATACACACATTCACTGACAGACACACACTCTGACAGATATACACTGACAGATATACACACACAGACTAACTGACAGACATACACACAGACTGACACATTTCCCCCAGCACTCACAGTTTATTTTTTTTAATTTAAATTAAAATCCAACCAGCCTCCCTACCTTTGGGAGAGCTGGGTGGATTTTTTTTACCTGGGGTCCAGTGGGGCTGCTGGCTTGGCTGTTTGGGCAGGAAGGCAGCGTGCAAGCCGGCGGCCGTCCAGTTGAAGTCCAGGCGAGCGGCGAGGGAGCTCTGAACAAACTTCCATAGCTGAGTTACAGCCTCAGAGATGTTTCTGTCCCAATTATAAAAGTGCTGATTTCTATTAAAATCAACACTTTTATGAACCGTGGCACAATGTGGCAGACTTCGCACTTCGGGCACATACAGCTCTCCAGAGAACTGTGTGTGGAATGTTCCTTTAACTAGATAAACTGTATTAAAATTTGCTAGTATATATGACTTCCCTTGTGTCTCTTTTTATCTCATACATTTATTTAACAAACACCTCCTCTACAGTGTCAAAAGCAGCTTTTGTTCTAACGGTATTTTACTGATCTTTATCTCTGGCTTTGTGGCTTAGCTTTCAAGAGTGTTTATCTGTGTGTGTATAGGGCTATTTTAAAACACCTTTATAACCGAGGGCCATTACATTACAGAGACAGCGTTTTCTGTGTTAACGTTAAACAAAGGAAGCAAGAAGATCCCTATTAATAATATTAGACTGTGAACACATTAGCATATAAAATGCATGCACTAAACATAGGAGTGCTACTTTTACAATAATGACTCATTCTTATTGTTTTAACGATAATGACAATAGATACTCCCCGTAAGATCATTTCCTATCATTTCAAAATTTCCCTTCTGTTAATTTATTTGTTTTAATTATTGTAAAGCTTAACTGGTAGCTACCATCCATGTGAGTAGCTTTAGTTTGTGACAATATCAAAAGTAACTCCCTCCATGCAACCCAGTCTGCCACCTGTAAAGAACCTGTAAGGAAGCATTAGACTTAAAAAAGTAATCATTGTGAGTGGACTGAGCCTTTGGCCGTGTCTCCTGTTGCTGACAGACTACTGGTCTCGAAATTCACAAATTACTTTTGGACTTGTCCTCTATTCAGCCAGTCCAGCCAACATTTTCATTCAGCTTCACTATGCAAAGACATAATAAAGGTAAAACAACACAGTTACTTTTCTGTATTTAAAGGAACACTATAGTCACCTAAATTACTTTAGCTAAATAAAGCAGTTTTAGTGTATAGATCATTCCCCTGCAATTTCACTGCTCAATTCTCTGCCATTTAGGAGTTAAATCACTTTGTTTCTGTTTATGCAGCCCTAGCCACACCTCCCCTGGCTATGATTGACAGAGCCTGCATGAAAAAAAAAAACTGGTTTCACTTTCAAACAGATGTAATTTACCTTAAATAATTGTATCTCAATCTCTAAATTGAACTTTAATCACATACAGGAGGCTCTTGCAGGTTCTAGCAAGCTATTAACATAGCAGGGGATAAGAAAATCTTTAACTTGCAGAACTTGCAATAAAGAAAGCATAAATAGGGCTCTCTTTACAGGAAGTGTTTATGGAAGGCTGTGCAAGTCACATGCAGGGAGGTGTGACTAGGGTTCATAAACAAAGGGATTTAACTCCTAAATGGCAGAGGATTGAGCAGTGAGGCTGCAGGGGCATGTTCTATACACCAAAACTGCTTCATTAAGCTAAAGTTGTTCAGGTGACTATAGTGTCCCTTTAATACAGATATCATTTTCATGAAATACTCATACTGAGTGTGTTTGAATAAACAATATAATAAGGTTAACTAAGGACCAAGATTGACGAACACGGAGCTTTGAAGAAGTTTTCTCAAAGAAAAAGGCATTTTTTTTCTTCATGCATTGTGCAGGAAATTCTATATATGATCCCAATATCTATCGGTATGCCCCATAGACCTCCTTTGTGCTGTTGTGCACATATTCATCTATAAGAAATATATATTTTAATTTATGGTTTAATCCATTGTCCAGCAATTCTCTAACAGAAGTGTAGATTTGATAAGTGTACATTGTATTCTTTCCACTTTAAAAATGAGTCTTGGGGGGGCGGAGCCTAGCGGTGAACCTGGTCAGTCGCATACTTGCTGTGCTCCACTCAAACTTATCGAAAACGGCCAAAAATACCGGCAAAGAGACCCGCAAAAATCCCCAGATCGTATTTCCTGGACCACACAACCGAGTATGGGCCGCAAGAACAAAAAATCTCGGCCAGACAGGAGCCCACAGAGTCGGGATATCGGGGACCTGTTCCGGAGCTTGCAGAGAGCCGCATGGAGCAAAATGGCGCTGGAGGACGACGGAACATCATACTCCTCCGACGACATGGTTATAGCCCCAGCGGACAGACCAGCTCAGGCAGCGAAACGGTGCAGCACTTCACTGGAAGCTGCTGCTGACAGAGAACCGGTCACGGCAACGCAACTGAAGGAGATGCTAGCAGAACTCCGCGCAAATCTAGCGGGTGACCTGGCCCCCCTGAGAAGGGGCGTGGAACGCACGACCGCACAAATGACCCAAGTAGAGGCTGTACAGAACAAGCACGAGGGTCGGATCACAGCTATGGAAAAGAGCTTTGCAACCCTGGACAAGCACAGAATGCAGATTGACCGCAAGCTGGACATCCTCGTGGACCAGAGACGCAGGTACAACCTGAAGCTCAGGGGGGTGCCGGACAAAGTGGGCCAGTCGGACTTACCACACTTTATTAGGCGCTTCATTGCGGCCCACCTACCCCTGAAGCAGGCAGAAAACCTGAGGCTGGATGGCCTGTTCCGCCTCCCTAAGCCAACCAGTGCACCAGCGACCGCCACCCCTGACCTCATCCTCCTGTTCGGTTCTCTGCAAGACAAAGCAATGCTACTGGCAGCGGTGAGGGGGAAAACGCCAATTACCTTCGAAGGGGCCTCACTGCTCCTATTCCCAGATCTCTCGCGGAACACGCTCCTATGGCGCCAATCCTTACGGCCACTACTCCAACACCTCCAGGCAAGCGATGTGCCCTACAGATGGGGCCCTTCCCATACTATCATAATCACGGCCCAAGATAACACCCTTCGGGCAGAAACGTACCAAGAATTGGAGAGCCACCTACAAACGCTGAACATCCCGATGAACAACAGATTGGAGACCAGCTCCCTGGCACAGGTGGACCCGGCCGCGATACGGGACTTTATCCCAAGGGCGACGAAACCCTCCTCTTCCACTAGAACGGGGACTTAAGAATGTGGATATTGAGCCCAAATCAGAGATCCTCCACTACTCCAGTAACCTGCCAAATAGGTTACTTGCACCAACCCGGTTGACCCTAACACATTAAGCAGGATTGCCACTCCCAAAGACTGGTGAACCTTCGTTGTTTGGTTTCCTGTTCTATGTTATATTTTATTTTCCTGACTAATACCACTGCAGGCCTCTCTTGTCCCCAACCACAATACACACAACTAGCCTGACGGGGCACTGAGCGGGACAGCGGCCCTACAATCCCGCTTCAACTAAGATACCCACGTGGGGCCACACCACTACGCACGCACACGCATGGCAGACCTCATATTTCAGACCGTCCAGCCACCCACTCGCAGACTACACATATGACATATCCTCCCCACCACCCCCTTCCCTAACTCGGACGGAAGCGCAGATCACCCACATAGGGAAGGGACATGTACCCAAGCCACGGGCTCACCTACCTCCAAGACCGGCCACACGATATGCAACCCGGTGGCAACCCATCTCTCTAATGTCAATTAGTCAAGTCTACAACATAAAAAACATAAAATAAAAAACACCTCTACTCACTGACACACTAGCAGACCATACGAACACGGACGTAACCTTCTTGTAATATATTATGTGTTTATCTTGTTCACTTAACTCTAAAAATGTGCAATGCTTCCCATGCCATAATGCTGTTTCTTTCTGTGAATCATATAGTTTGCTTCAGCTGCTGTGGAGGAGCAAACTTGCCTGTTAATTATTTGCACAAATAAAATAAAGAATTAAAAAAAAAAAATGAGTCTTGTACTTCCGCAAGATACATACTCCAGAACATGACGTGAGTGAAATTAATTTATTTTAAGGGACACTATAGTCACCAGAACAACTACAGCTTATTGTAAGAAAGAAAAAAAAAAAGGATAATAGGCGCTCGCTATATTAGTTGGTGATCAGGCAGCAGTATACAAAACAAGGATTCCCAAAACATTGTGAATAGATAACAGAGAACAGAAAAAGAGGTGTATTCTGACCTATTGGAATATCCAAGAATATATGTATTTATTTTCTGCATATATAAATCACTAGGCGCGGTATACGCCTCTTTTTCTGTTCTCTGTACAGCTTATTGTAGTTGTTCTGGTGAGTATAGTTGGTCCCTGCAGGATTTTTGCTGTATGCACTGCCTTTTCAACAAAAAGGCAGTGTTTACATTACAGCCTAGGAACACCTCTGCATGGAGACACTGAACTTTCCTCATAGAGATGCACTGATTCAATGCATCTCTATGAGGGGATACTGAATGGCCAGGTACAGCATTGTGTTGAAGGACAGCGTGTTTGGTGTCAGGTGTATGACACCGAGGATCATTCTGGCATGTGTCAGGTTTAACATAGTGCCATCTGCTTCAACATAACCTTCTGGGACTAGGTTGAACCCCTCCAATCTCTTATCTTTTTCAGGAATCCCTGCTCTCGCACACACTTCCAATGTGACATCTTCTTTGTGAGACCACCTGTTTCTCTGATATTGGCAGCAGTCGGTTCTGCCAGCTTGTAATACTCTCGTGAGAAAATTATTTGGAACTCAACTGCAGATGAAGAAACAAATTGGATACTATCACTTTAAGAAAATACATTTTTATTTAAATAAAGAACTTTAACCTTGGCAGTCTTCTGCAGTAATAATGTTTTAAAACAATAATGCATGAAGAATTGGAATCTTGGTTAAGTATATCTTCACAAGATAAATAGTAATTGGTTGCAAATAAAAATAAGGAATGCTTAATTAGCAACAGACAATAAAGTCCATTAACTTCAATATAAAGTTGACAGAGCAGGTGATTCCTGTAGTACAAAGTAACAGTCTTTTAACTTGAAGAAATAAACTTGATTACGAAATATGTCTTGGTATGCGAAGTGGTTGTAGTCATTTGACTCTAATAATTTTAATTAACATTTGAGTAATTTGGCAAATGATATTCATAAGAGATAGCAAGGAGAATCCCAGAGGGCAGACGTTAGTATTCCTTATCCTTCTCATATAACTTAAGGTAAGAACCAATTAATAATTACAATAACTGGAGAACTTATCTTTCCTTTCATGAATGATGGGAGTTGAAGTCCTTTCCAGAGTAGAATGAATTATGGTTCAATTATGGTCCCTGAAGTAAGTGAAGAGAGGCAGGAATACGAAGTTAAGTCTGTTCCTTGAGTGTGAGAGTGGAGTAGAGTGTAGCCAGAATCAAAGCCAGAGGTTCGGTACACAGGAAATCAGGTTAGCAGAGTTCTGTAGCGAAGTGGCAAGTAGCGAGAGCACATCAAACCACAAAGATTGATTGAGCACTTTAGATGCGGTCGCGGCTTCCTTTTGAAGGGAAGCGCCCGACGTCAGACGCATGGGCGGAGACTGACCGTCGAAACCCGGAAGTCATACGGGTAATGCGATCGGAATGAATTCAACATGGAGGTGTTCTGAGACCATATGGAGGAATCCTGACACAGAGGCAGTCAAGATCACTGAAAATTAACAAGGGATTAATGGGAAATCACTGCAGCAGTAATGGATCGGTAAAGGGAGAAATGTACTGTTAGCTCCTTGCATCATAACCAGGAGCATAACATGTTATGTTGCTTGAAGCATCCCTTTAATTCAAAATCTAAAAAAAACAAAACGGTGAAATAAAAAATAGAAAGTCAATTGACTTTAACTGAGTGTGCTTGCGTAGCCTGCATACTGTTGCACACTTAATTATTTTTTAAGAATTTCTCTGTAGCTTTTATCCTGTTTCTCTGCAAGGTGGATCGGCATGCTGTGTATGTATAATCTCTCTCTATGAAGAAGGCAATGTGTGAGATGCTCAACCAGCTCTTCAAACTTGCTAACTTGCAGCTGCCGTTCACTGTGAGAACTCTAACACCCACATATCAACATCAGACACTCAAATGATATTTTTTTTAGTTTTTTTTAAATGTGACATGGGATTGGAGGAATAGTGGCTTGTATTGTTTGCTAAACAAAAGGCTTTTTGTAAAACAATTTATATTGCTTGTGTTATTATACTGATGTACAAGATGTATTTATGAGACTGTTGTTCTGCCAAACTTCAAGTCATTGAAACATTGTCTTGTGACCACAAGTTTATTATCTCTTCAACAACTATGTGTTTTTTTTTGTATTATTTATTTTGCATGATGTGACTATTATATTGTATATATTTTTTATTTGATGAATTCAATAGAAATTATTAATGGAAAAAAAAAATCAGATACTGTTAGACCCCCGTAGCTTACATTCTTCTTCGCCATGTGCCAGCGCTTATCAAGGCCTAGATCGTCTAGAACAGTCCTCCTCATCAATACCTTGTGTGGTTCTCTTCTGAGCACTGGGGGCACACAGCTGCATGCTTGTCGCCTTTGCTTCTGGGAGTGTCTGCTGATTCTCCCTTGCGGTCCACCTCTCTAGATGTACTCCAGATCGTGCCCCCCTACAGGGAAATGGGTGTGTGATATGTTTGGGGCGTGCTTCTCTTCCGCCTATATATTTATCAGACACCCAGTCCTACTTGCTCAGTTGTACTGTGCTCCCTTGTGCTACAACCAGTGTTCCCTTGCTACTGATTGACCGCCTGGTGTCTGACTTTTCTGCATGACTTCTCGCTTATCAACCTGTGCTGCCTGTACCGACCTTCTGCTCTCCTGACTATTGCCTTCCTTGTTCCCACTGGTACTTTGCTTTGGCTATATCCCTGATGCCTATTACTGCATTCTGAACTCCTTCTACAGTACCTGGCGCATACACAAATAATCCTCTTGTATCTACTGTGTGTCCAAACAATGGCCTTGTTTAAATGTTTAGCAGGAGAGTTTTAATGAAGAATAAACTATGTTTATTTAAATTATCTTGTGAAAAATGATTCTATATTATATAATGAACAAATTGTAGCAGTTATTAAAATGACACATGCTGAGAGATACAAATAACATGAACTAGTTTTTTTCAGGGACTGTAAGATGGTGGAAACCTATAAAATCGATACCACCGCAGTGTGTAGTGTACACAGTATGCACAGGGTGTGTACCTGTCCCATAATAATGAAACGGCCTATGTTTCCCAACTGTCTATGTGACTTTGGGCACTTTTGCATGTGTTTGGGTCAACTAAAAGTACATGTAAGCCTATGAGTGTGTATATCATCTGAGGGGGATATTCACAAAAGTATTAACTTTTGAATTAAATATTTTAGACATTATATGGTGTACCTTATCATGCATTATTGCAAACCTGGACTTTCATAGCATATTGGAATCATGAAGGCTGGTGGGTCGGTGTGTTCACAGAGGGACTTGAGCCTGTACAGAGATGGGTTTACTTACTATATGGCTAGCGTTAACCCTGGGGTGCCAGTATATGGAAGTCCTCCCTGTTATATATTGTGTTGTCCAAATTTGGATGGAATTCATTGGCTGAGAAGTGTTTTCCTGTTTGTTGTCTTGGGAATTGTTGCCTAGTGATAAATGCATCACTGCCTGCAGAGTTACAGTAGCACAGACTGAAGCCCTGGGAGAGTAATATGTGTACATTTTGCATTAGTTCTTTAATTCATTAACATTCCCAGGTTAATAAATATCCTTATTTTTGCCTAGAAATGCTGTTATGAAGGTATGCATGCTGAAGTTATATTTTGATTTCGATTTCTCTGCAAATAAACTAGGTTTGGGCTCTCAAGCCTTGAATTCAACAATGTATGACTATACTGAATTATATCAAGTTGTAATTTGTAAATCCAATTTTCTTTGGTTGGGATTCATCCTTAAAGCAATCTACTTCTGTGAGCACTGATGAATAAGATTTCCGAGGTTTGGCGGTAGGAAATAGAGTTTGTGAACCATGCCTGCTGGCAATGGATGCAAGGGCTTTCAGAAGCAGAAATGACATGTAGCAGGCTCCCCTCTACATCCATATCAAGTGCAATCAACATATACACAGTCTGCAAAGTTCCTCTGGATTTCAACTCATTCCCCCAAAGTGATGGCTTCATTTCCTGTCTCACTTAGATACATCCTGTTCAGGCACAGACTGAGGCTTTGTGAGCTGAGACTTGGCAGAGGTCCACTTTAGAATGCAGGCGGAGAAGGATTTTCCTGAGCATGTTCCTAACAAGCACTGAGGTTGGGACCATTCTCTGCTTAGTTTAAACACGTTTTATTGATGAATCCTCTGTGTATGGTGTGATATAAATATGATATTTTATGTATCAGAGCTGGGAAATCATTCTGGAAGCTTGTTTTTCTTTTTAATAAAACTGTTCCTATAATAACTTATTTTGTTCCTTTCTTTTTGATAATTGCATTAACGTTTTTCTCTTATTTGAGTAGCTGGTTCTATATTTACCCATTTTCTTTCCAGTTTTCTAAGCACAGCAGTGGAGAATATCGACTTAAAGGATATGGCGTATGATATTACTATGAGAACACTGTCCAGGTTCACAGTTTTCTTTTACTGATTTGATATTTGATATTTAAAGGACATATAGGACACTGTGGTGGTTAATGTGCCAGTAGTCGCCATGCTTCAGTAAGGGGTCAAACCATTTGTGAACGTTGTCTGTTACTTGGGTTTCCCCAGATGTTCTTCTGGTCTTCTCCATAAAACTAAATTGGAAGATCTGAATCCATTTTACCTATATCAGGTTGTGCAACTTTGGAATCATGGTAGATCAGGGCTGTCCAACAGGTAGATCCCCAGATGTTGTGGAACTACAACTCCCATGATGCTTTGCATGGCTTTAGAATGCATTTAGAATGACAAAGGATCATGGCAGTTGTAGTTCTACAACATCTGGGGATCTACCTGTTGGGCAGCTATGTGGTAGATGGTATCAGAGACTATAACATTGTCCTGCTGACTCATTTTCAAAAGCTTTCAAAGGTAAGTCCAGGTATGTGCAATTTTTATTTCTTAACCATATCTAGGATTTTATAATCATTATACTTGGCGTTTATAGAAATGTAATAGGAATTGTACTCTGCAATCTGATAACTACTATTTGTTATGTGCATGATGGAGCTAGAACCCTTGCTTGCGAATCACCACTTCTTAGAAGGGACTGGAGATGAGAACAGGCTCCCAGAAAGTGTGCGGTAGCAGAGGGGCTTTATTAGTTACACAAAAATACAGGAAAATCCAAGGATGTTGGAACTTGACTGTTAAAGCCATGATACAAGCAGAAACAAGCCAGACAGAGTCCAAAGCTAAAAGTGGGACAGGCAACACAGAGTTGGACATACAAGAGACAGGTTAAGGTCTGAAATTCAGAATGAGAGAGGTCAGGAAATGGGTACTGTAGAGGAGCAGGGCAGCAAGCAGAGCATATCAGGGGTGCTGTGGGGTTTTATAGGCAGGTACACGCCTGATGCAGGGCACTCCCCCAATGCCTAGGTGATCCAGACAGAACAACCTTTGATCTAGCTATGACTAATGAGTGTATTGCTGTCATTTTTTTTTTTTTAATTCTTTATTTTTGTAGTGCAGGTACATACAGCGGTTCATACAAGCGCCACAACAGCGTAACATAAGTTGCTTCTGCGGTAGACAGTGGCAAGATAAGTTGCACAAATTTTACATTATAAAAAACGGTGATGTAACCAAGTAAGATAAATTTAAGTATACATAACATGAGTTGATATTGCTTTTCTCGTCATATTTAAGGGTATAAGGTGAGTCTGCGCTAAGTCGCCAGCTTGTTGTGATAATAAGATGATTAACATAAAGTGAAGCAAAGAAAATTAAAAGGGAGCAAAACTCTACGCTCAGTAGTGGTAGGCTAGATACCTTGGTGGTGTTCATAGTTGGCCTGCGTGTAAGGTGTATACCAGGCGAGAAGCTCTAGTGTGGGCTAGTTGAGACCCGAGTAATGTAAATATAACGAGAGTGAAACTAGAGTTGGTGCAGCCTTTTATGCTAACCACGGGCTATGGTAGGCCATAACCTGTGTGTCGTGGTGTGTTTTGGCTAGGCCGGGCTAATACAAGTCGTATATGTGGCTCTGCATGACATGCCAGTGGAACTAGGCGCGACTAGGGGTATCAGGAGTTAAATGTAATCTTGACAAACCAAACTACATTAGAGACAATCTGTGCTATGCTAGACTAGGCTAGGCCACTACCGATCGTGTGCATAACAGAGTACATCTTGTCGTGGTGTTAGGAGTGTCAGAAATTAGACGTATTCCCGATAAGGTATATATGGTAGAAAAGAGAGCGGAAATGCTGTAGATCAAGCAAACTTGTAACCAATATAAAATCTAAAAACTAAACAGAGCTGTAACTCTAAACGGGGGGTCCCGTGGTCCACATCAGAGAGCATTAGTAAGCCAACATGCTGACTGCCACTGAAGTGTGGTAAACTTTGAACATGCATTATATATCTGTTTAGCCCCTGTGCTCCAGGGCAGGGCATCTTACATTACATTACATGCTAGGTAAATGAGGTAAGCGGTTATACTTTGACTGTCTAAGCTAGTTCAGCGGTCATAGAGTGTGTTATGCAAGTTAATAGTATTGCACCGATAGGTGTACACGTTGAGACATAGTGTATTGCCTGCAAGGTCATATCTTAGCGTGGTGTATTGCTAGCATTCAGGCATGTTAACAAGACTTTGCACAAGATTACACAGCTGGAAACCTAGGGAGGTCCCGGAATCACCGAGGTGCTCCATAGGAGGGACCGGTATAAGATTGCGTAGTAGCGTAAAGGAAAATAAAATAGAAATAAAATAATGAGGTGAGAGACAAAAACGAAAAATCAATATACACTAATTTCTGGTAACGGCTACGTGAGTTCGGCAGGGGCTTGTTAGTGTCCTCCGGCATTAGAGGTGTGCAGCGTGGCTAGCAGAGCTGCAGGGAGTTGTTCTGCCGTTAGCTACCTATGCCCTTGTCATTGGCTGGCCCCCGGTGTGGATGTGTGGTGAGTCGTACTCCCCATCTCAGGGTGACTGAGCCGTCCAGCAGTGGTTTAGTCCAGATATGGGGCTACAGTGTCTCTACTAATTGGGGCGTCTAAGGGCCTTCCAGAGAGCCGCCAGGGATGACTGCAGCCTCTAGGTGGTTACCGTTGTATGGTGTGATCCTCGCTGGGTCCCAGCTGCAGGTGGTAGAAGAGGGGGTAAGAGGTCCCCCCTGTGAGAGTGAGTCCTGCGGTAGGCCCAGAGTTTTTAGCAGGGCTGCGGCCTCTTGGATGTCGTGGAGTTGGTGTGTGTCTGCCCCCTGTTGAATTAGGAGAGTTCGAGATAGTCGCCAGCGGTACCCAACCTTGTGGCGTTGAAGCAGGGAAGTTAGCGGTCGGAGCGACCGGCACCAGGCTAAAGTGCCACTGGATAAGTCCGCGAAGAACGTCAGCTCCATGGATTCAAATAGGAGAGGCGTTTTTCCTCGCAGAGCCGTGAGTACAGCCGCTTTTTCTCGGCCATTTCGGAACGCTAGTATGACGTCCCTGGAGGCTGTGGCTGGTGCCTTTGCGGGCTTGGGAATCCGAAAGAGGTCTGCAGGGTTGATCTCTTTGGCTTGCCTGGCCGGTAGGATGGTTGTTATCAGGCGTTTTATGACTTGTGGCAGCTCGTTTTCTGGCACTGCCTCAGAGACCCCTCTAATTTTCAAGTTGTGTCTTCATCTGGAGTCCTCTTGTGCCGCGGAGCGGCTTTCTAGCTTCTGGGTCTGTAGTTGGAGGTCGTGCACTGCCTGTTGCAACGCGGTGATGCTCTGTGCTTGAGCTTGTGTGGATCCTTCAAGCGTGCCGATGCGGCCTGTCAGACCCTGTAAGTCGTTTCGCAGGGCCGTTACATCCGCAAGGATATTTCTCTGCAGGTCCGCTAAAAGTGTCTTGAGGATCGCCGTGGTGACCGGCTCAGAATCTGCTCCCTTTGTGTTACGTTTAGGTGCTTGCGTTGGGGCAGGAGCAGGTAGATGTTCATCCTCTGCTTCCTCAGACAGGTCCTCCGAAAAATCGGAGCAGCCGCCATGCAGAGCCGCCATGTTGGGCCCACAGGCGTAGCTTGCTTGCCGCCACATTTCCCCGATCGTTAGCCCTGAGGTGGGCTTGCCCGGTACTGTTTTTTTGGTTTTTCGTCCCATGTAATCTCGGGGACCTTTCCTGCCGATTAAGGGTGAGGGGGTGTGGGTCAGACGTTAATTTCTCCGGTTGAAGCACGGAGCTACAGGCACATGCGACCGTTCTCCTCGGCGCTCAGGCTCCGCCCCTGCTGTCATTTTTGTGCATGGCTGGTGCCACTGTGGCATTGTGCATCAGTAATAGCACAATTTCTGGGTCATGTGCCAAAAATAACGTGACCTCAGGGCTGTGCGTCAAAAATTATACCACCAGTGCCAGCATATCTTTCAGATCATGCCAGGGATGCTGAAGCTTCCATGGGGATTCCGAGATGTTAGTGAGAGCAGGCTCTCGTGGCCACGACTCTATTAAACAGTGAGAACAATTGATTGGACCAGTTGTATAAGTAGGGGAATCATCACAGAAAGCACATTAGTATTCCTGCCAATATTAAAATCTTATAAGGCAATTTTGGCTTCACTTTTTAAATTGAACTTGACTTGTGTTCCACAGATCCTAAGGTCAAACCAGAGCGTATCTTCTCTACTCACCAGTGGTAAGTAGGTTGCAGTAAGACATTTCTGGATGTGGTCAACAGTAGCTCTTCCATTTCTGCAAACTCTAGTCTAGTATTAGGCCTCCAACCAGATTATCAGAATAATTTCTTAAGGACACATGACGGAAATATTCCATCATGATTCCCTTTTATTTCTGAAGTTGTGTCCTTAAGGGGTTAACAGAAATGCTGCCCAGTGGTAAGATACATCTCCCAAATGAAACCCTTCTCGGATTACTGGGATTAATGGGATATGCTCGGTTCTCACTGAAAATGTGATGAGGACTAGGATTGGCTCTCAAGAGCCAATTCTTAGTTTGGGCAGAGCTCACTGTAGGAAACAGCAAATCTTTCCAGCAAATGTTAGGCCTTCAGGTGAACTGGAATTTTATTTTTCATGTATTTTATTTATTTTAATCCCTTGTTGTATATATGTGAGTCCCTTTCAGATTGCAGACTTGACTCAAGTTATTTGATCCTTCTTTTCCAATGATATATCAGAACCAAGAGCTTCTTTTCTGAATGTAACTCTCGAACAAAGCTGAAAATGAAACAATAGGAACTCATTAACTAGGCACGTTGATGACAGCGAGAGACGGGCAGAACAATCTCCACAGGGGAAAAGAAATAAGGAAGCTGCAGAAACATCAGGCACATTAGCGAACACTTTTTAAACAATGACTTATTGATATACACACTTGTCATATTAAACCTATTTTTAAGTAGCATGGAGTAGTTTTAGGATCAATACATGTGTCACTTTTATCTTTCAAATTCTGCTTGTAACTCCTTGTAACTTATCTTGCTGCTTTGACATAAACAATATTAATGCCTGGATCTATACAGAAACACCCAATAGAGCAGACATACCAAACATCCCTTCTAAACTTTGACCTTCACTCTCTGATCTCACTGCAAAGAACTCTATATACATCTTGAGCATTTCTAAGTTCTCTAGTAGATAATAAAAAGTAAAGGGAAACTCAACTGGGTGCCCCCATCATAGCTCCCTGTCAGTCATTGTTTTAAAACCTGTCCTTTACACCTGGCAGTCAGAATAGAGAAAGCATAAATATAAGAAATGCATATTTACCTCCTCACTTGCAATGTTTGCACTGGCTTTGCCTTGTCACAACAGGCTTTTGATGTCGGTTGATTTAGCATAAAATTAATAGAAATCAGAGCACCTCCTGATAAAAAGGTTAACGCAAGTTATAGGAAAAACGCCTGTGACCCTTTAAGTGTGAATGCAGGATACAGTCATGCATTATATCTTGCAGACAAGCCAGGAAATGAAAGCGTTAATAGCATTCCGGATCAGCAGTAACTCTTCTGTAGGACAAAAATCAAATACTTATTAACTGATCATGTACAATCATGTACAATCCACTATCCCGTACTACTGATCTCTATGTCATCTGAATATAACTTAATAAACAGGCTTTAATATTTTTCTTCAAAAAGCATTTACATAAAAATATTAGATAAAAGATGATGTTTTTTAAATTGTTACTGTTTATCACACTTAGATTTATACCTGTACAGGTATATGCTCACTAATAAGTATTGAACATGATGCATAATATCGCAAAGCACTTTGAATAAGTAAATGCACACCAATAGCGGAACGTGTGTGTTATATAACAAATTAAATCTGCTGACACTGATGATAAAGCAAAGAAACCGTCAACATCTAATGTCAAATTGGGCTTTTCTCTACATATATACAGCAGGACATCTGTAGAACGTTGGGTAGTAGATTTTGGACTCTTACTTTCTCAATGTACAGAGCAGCTGTGTCAATATTCTAATTTATTGAAAGAATTCCTGCAGTATATTGTCATAAATTCAGAAGCATGACATCTCTGAGTAAGCGTACAAGACAGTGCTGTATTTTATTAGAACTGATCTTTTGTAATCTATATGCCCATGTCTGAAGGAGCACGACTTCAAGTCAGCAAAGGCAGCAGCCGCTGAGCTAATCTCAGGGAAAAATGTGTTGTCTTTCTCTTCTTCACACAGTGAAAAGCTGCAGGGAATACATTCTTCTGGCAAACATGGGATTTAAGAAAGGTCATATTCCAGACAGAGCTCTAAATGGTATTGTACACACTCAGCAGAGTTACAGCTAGACTTTGTGAAGAACGAACAGAAGGGACCTAAATGACATAAAAATACTTGTACTTTGGTTCTGTGGCCAGAGAGAATCATAAACCCTGTACAATTCTGAATACAGCTCGCGGAACGTCTTGTAATAACTTCTGTCAAGGCTGTCTGGGCCTGGAGCTCTATAAACTTTAAGTGCCAACAGTACTCACTATAATCAATATATTGATGGTCGAAAAAGTAAGAATATCCTACTCTACATGTGGTGGAGCAGTAGATCCTGCTCAGATGGTAGTGCGTGGGTGGTATAATCCCCACCAGGGATATGATGTTAAGTAGATTCTCCAAGGAGTAGTATCCAAAGTTTCCATATTCGGTATGTTTTTTAGTGCCAGGAACAGAAGAAAAAATAAATTAATTAAAAAATATATTATTAAAAAATAATAAAAGTAATTAAATGCATAAAAAGTATAATAAATGGACAAACACAACTAGTAGTGAATTCCAAAATATACCTTAATGCGTGAAAACAACAAAACGTGTTTAGCCAACTGGGGGGCATCTACACTAGAGAAAGCCCCCCCAGTTGGTGAAAGGCGTTGCGCTGCATGCTGCTGAACTCAGAGCTGGTCTTATAGCTCTCTTAAATGTGAGTGATATACCAGATACCAGTGGCGTACACACAACCCATGGGGCCCCGGTGCGAAAACTGATCTGTGGGCCCCCCCCCCCCGCTTACTCTGCGCGGGCTGGGGCCGCAACACATGGCGGGCGGGCACCTGGTCGCAGGGCTGCGACCCGTGCGACCGCGGTATGTACGCCAGTGCATGCATAAACACATACACTTAAAGGACCACTACAGACACCCAGATCAAATCAGCTCAATGAAGTGGTCTGGGTGCCAGGTCTCTCTAGTTTTAACCTTGCAGCTGAAAACAGCAGTTTCAGAGAAACTGCTATGTTTCACTGAGGGTTAATCCATCTCTAGTGGCTGTCTCATTGACAGCCGCTAGAGGATTTTCTGCGATTCTCACTGTGAAAATCACAGTGAGAAGACGCTGAACGTCCATAGGAAAGCATTGAGTAATGCTTTCCTATATGGGCGGTTTGAATGCGCGCGTGGCTCTTGCCACGCATGTGCATTCGGAGCTGAGAGGCGGATCGGGACGGAGAGATCCCCAGCGCCAAGGGAGCCCGGCGCTGGAGAAAGGTAAGTGCTTTAGACACACACACACACACACACTCTCTCATGAACAGACGCACACATTTACTGACAGACACACACTCAGTGACAGACGCACACAAACATACTCAGTAACAGACACACACACTAACACTAACACACTCTAAAACTAACACTCACTAACACAATCACTCACACTAACACACTCACTAACACACACTCACTAACTCACACTCACTCACTCACTCACACTCACTCACTCACTCACTAACACACTCACTCACTAACACACACACAAACTAACACTAACACACTCACTAACACACACTAACACACTCACTAACACTAACACACTCACTAACACACTCACTAACACAATCACTCACACACTCACTAACACAATCACACTCACTAACACACTCACACTAACACACTCACACTAACACACTCACACTAACACACTCACACTAACACACTCACACTAACACACTCACTAACACACTCTCTCACTAACACACACTAACACACTCACTAACACTAACACACTCACTAACACTAACACACTCACATTAACACACTCACTAACACACACTCACTCACTCACTCACTAACACTCACACACTCACTAACACACTCACATTAACACACTCACTAACACTAACACACTCACTAACACACTCACTAACACTAACACACTCACATTAACACACTCACTAACACACTCACTAACACTAACACTAACACACTCACATTAACACTAACACACTCACTAACACACACACACACTAACACAAACTAACACTAACACACTCACTAACACTAACACACTCACATTAACACACTCACTAACACACACACTCACTCACTCACTAACACTCACACACTCACTAACACACTCACATTAACACACTCACTAACACTAACACACTCACTAACACACTCACTAACACTAACACACTCACTAACACACTCACTCACACTCACTAACACACTCACTAACACTAACACACTCACTAACACTAACACACTCACTAACACTAACACACTCACATTAACACACTCACTAACACTCTCACTAACACTCTCACTAACACACTCACTAACACACTCACTCACTACCACTCTCAGGGCCGTCTTTAACAAGGGGCAAACAGGGCAGCTGCCCCAGGCCCAGTTGCTCCTGGGGGGCCCAAAGCAGCTGCCCTCTGGGCCCCCTGTCCGCAGCCAGGTATGAACAGCCCACCGGGATACTGAGAAATATCCCAGTGGGCTGCAGTAGGTGATGTAATCAGGGGCCTGACTGTGTATCTGACTGTGTGTGTGTGTGTATCTGGCTGTGTGTGTGTATCTGAGTGTGTGTGTATCTGAGTGTGTGTGTATCTGACTGTGTATCCCACTGTGTGTGTGTGTGTATCTCACTGTGTGTGTGTGTGTGTGTATCTCACTGTGTGTGTGTGTGTACCTCACTGTGTGTGTATGTATCTGCTGTGTGTGTATCTGGCTGTGTTTGTGTCAGTGTTTGTATCTGACTGTGTGTGTGTATCTGACACTGTGTGTGTAAGTGTGTATCTGGCTGTGTGTCAGTGTGTGTTTATCTGGCTGTGTTTGTGTCAGTGTACATGTACCTTTGTGTCAGTGTGTATATGTACCTGTGTGTGTATGAGTGTCAGTATGTGTGCGTGTCTGTGCGCGTGCATACATCCCATCTAACATTGCACACAAATACAACCCTGCATTCCAATATTAACAATGCACACAAATACACCACTGCATGTGTATCTGTATTCCTGTGTGTATCACTGTTTGTGTGAGAGTGCATCTGTGTGACAATGCATACATCTCAGCATTCCTACGCCAACACTGCACACAAATACATATGTATTTGTGTATATATCTTTGTCAGTGTGTGTATCTCTGTGTGTGGATGTGCCAGTGTATTTATCTATGTGTGTGCACATGTATTTATGTATGTGGCTGTGTGTGTATACACCAGTCTTTGTCAGTGTGTGCATGTGTCCAGATGTTTGCATGTATCAGTGTGCTAATGTGTATGTATATCTGTGAATGTATATCATTCATCAAGGCAATCAAACACAACATGCAACCACACCCCTGCAAACATTACATACAAACACACCCCTGAATTCAAACTCAAAAAGTATATAGAAACACATCCCTACACTTAAACACCAATACTACACCCTACATGCACACACATACTGTATACAACAACATGCTCACATTCAAATGCACAAACACTGCTCACAAATACAGCCCTGCAAGAATGGTCAAATGGTAGATCCCCAGCTGGCATAGCATCGTGGGAATTGTACAACAGATGAGGATCTATCTTTTCTCTGCTCTTGCGCTAGAGGGGAGGCTCAAAACAATGTCTTGCACCAGGGCCCTGTCTACATTAGTTCTGCCACTGTGTTGGGGTGGAGGGCGTGATTGCATGCCAGCGAGTGAAAGTTTCGGGGGAGGGCGAGGGATAACAGGATCCAGGGGGCCCAAACAAATGCTTGCCCAGGGTCCAATCAATGTTAAAGACGGCCCTGACCACTCTCACTAACACACTCACTAACACTAACACACACTCACTAACACACTCACTAACACTAACACCCTCACTCACACTCACTAAACACACACACACGTTTTTTCTGGTTTTTTTTTTAATTTAATCCTCCCAGCCTCCTTACCTGTGTGAGAGCTGGGGGATTCCCTGGGGTCCAGTGGTGTTGCTGGTCACCCGGCTGGCGGGCGCGCGAGGGAGCACTGTCCCCTGGGTGCTCCCTCTTCAGCTCCCTCGCTCACCGCGTACTGATACCGGAGCCGGAAGATGATGTCATCTTCCGGCTCCGGTTTCAGTGCGGCGCGCGAGGGAGCTGAAGAGGGAGCACCCAGGGGACAGTGCTCCCTCGCGCGCCCGCCAGCCGGGTGACAGCAGGGCCAGCCTCGGGGGGCCCGGAGGTGGCCGGCTCCTGGGCCCCCCAGCAGAAGAGGCTGGCCCTGTGGGTACATACCGGGTCGCAGGGGCGGCCGGGCCCCCTGGTGGGCCGGGCCCGGTCGCAGCCGCGACCCCTGCGACCCTGGTATATACGCCACTGCCAGATACATTATTGTTGTATGTCCTGCACCTAGATCCATACGCTCTGCACCATCACTGATTATTTTCTGCTTTAATTTCATATACTCCCACCATCTGAAGTCTGGACGGTTACCAGTTGAGAACAAACTCCAACAATTGTGGATTATTTGGAGTTTATATTGTTGCAACCTATATTTTGTTTATAGAGTGCTCATATAGGCCAGTATTTTCTGAAAGCTTTGTCAATTTTTTATGGAGATGTGGCACTCCCCTCATTTTCCTCTCTAAGGTGGGTGGTTGGCTTAAAACGCAGGTGTTATTGAATAATAGAGTGTCCTTCCTATTTTTTTTTTTTAAATAGTCATTTTGACCAGAGTATTGACCAAGCTACGGTGCCCAAAGGGGCCTCTTTTATATAGTGTTTGAAAGGCCTGTACTTCTAGAAGTTTGAAGGGGTAATGTTTTGTTTGTGCTGTTGCTCTGATTTGTGCAGTGCTCAGAAAGTCGTTTAGTTTTCCTGCGTTTTTCTAAATGGTCACTTTGATGAGCTATCTCAGAGCAGTTTTATATGGGCTGCCAATATGGTTGCAGGTTCAAGTCAGGGGAGGTATTCTCCTGAAAATAGTGCTGTGTCTTTTAAGATTGAGGAATTTAATAATCACATACAGGGGACTACCAAACACAGCCTGTTAAAAAATCTCCACGTTGGCATGGTCCGACCATATAGTGGTATTAATCTATGTTTTCTGTACATGAGACATGCCTCTTATAAGTAAAAAGTCTATGCGAGAATATGATGTGGGGCAGATAAGAAGGTATAATCGAATACCTCGGAGTGCTTTACCCTCCATGTGTCAATGAGCCTCATCGACCTCATAAACTGGTGAACCTGCTTATTTTATCCTCCCATTCCGTGCGATCTCAGGATTCCATTTTGGCAGCAGCCAATTTTACCTACTGGTAAATCCAGCCCGGCCCTCTAATGTTAGTACATTGGAAAACAGACACTGACACAAATTCATGCATTTGGTATAAAATATACTGTAAACTGATCTCCAGCTGAATTAATGCGTAGATACCTGGTTTGGTGGCCTAGCTGAGAAAATAGCAAAAATAGAAACAGCGCTGTGAAACATATTGATACTTTTTAAATTATAATAATACGAACAGCAAAAGGTTTAAAAGAGGAGGTAACATCAATGAATTTTAAAAAGTATATATTTTTTTTTATTGCAGATCAACATATGCAATTAAAAAGTTGAATGTCGGGTGTGTGATTATGTACCTCCCTTATTTTTCCCTACTGTAGGGATTACTTGTAGGCTCAATCTAATGCTTAGTACAAAAGGCAAACACAGTCGATATACCAGTTTCTATGTTCAAGCATATATGTGAAATCTGGATCACCTACAAGGCTGGTTGGAGATACACATCCAGGGGGAAATAGAGTTCCCACTGTTTACATTCCCTGACTGGCACAAACATTGAGATGAACAAGAGATACTGGCTGTCATGTTAGATACAGTTCTTGTAATGCAAAATACACAATTTTCTAAATTTATATATATGTAAACAAAATCAATTAGTGGTTTATGTTGTGCCATTCACTATGGAAGCTTGGGTAGAGGTTATGTTATATTAACTCATACAATAGTTAACTCATTGAGGAGTTAATATAAAAGTGGATTAATTGAGATGCAATTAGTTTCTGTGTATAATTACATTCCCATGAGAAATTCATTCTTGTGCTTCAGCTGCGGCCAGCAGAAAAGGGATCTAACTGTTATCTAGTCTCAGACTTTGTAAAATAATATGTATTAAATCATACCATTTATTGAGTCAAAGTTCTTGCATTTAGCGTTATATGTCAAAATGTGTATCTGTGAGAATAAAAAGTTACATATTTAAGAATTAAAAATTTGAAATATCTACTAAACAGTGTGGAAAGTGGAGTGGTCCTTTAAGTCTTATACATCTTTAAACATATCCACCACAAGCCATGGAACTAAAAACCTAACCCCTTAAATCCCTTAAACATCACATTTCCTCATTATCCATCCAACACAGCTGATGGTACCAACCAAGCACACATTCTTAAAAATAGGATTTAAAAAAAAAAAAAATTATAGAGTCCATAAGGGAATCTTAAAGGGACATCTTAAGCATCATAAGAACCTATTCTTACGAGATAGATAATTACTAGTAACTGCAGTAATAAAAGCTGCTATAAGACATACAGGAGGAAGTTTTGTTTTGGTTTTTAAGGGATGACATCTGATTCCATTGAACAAATTGAGAAGCCATGAATGGTGGACACTCTTCCGCTCTCTGTTTGGTATATAGCGTGGATGGAGGAGGTCACCATTTAAACACCATTTGAGAAGATGCAGAAGGTTTGAGTAGAACCCTGGCATGTATGCAACTTGATTGGGAGTGGAAGGGATCCTAATACCCACAAGTAGACTTTATATAAGTAGGCCTAGAATTAGGCCCATTTCTCTTCTACTGCTCCAGAAAGTCAATATTTTAAAGCAGAAAGAGAGCTGCTGTTCCCCTCTGTGTATCTTTTGTTCATCAGCCTGGATTTAAACTAAAGGGATTAGATTTATCACTTTCATCTTTCACTATCCTGCACAATTTCCATTTTCCCAAAGGTGTCAGCTAATATACTGTCTGGCTGCCGTGCCACTGCAAGGCTAAAATACTCTTTTATAACCCAGTATTTAATAACAAACATTAATATGTCTTTTAAAATTTCATGATGCATTGAAAAACAATGTTATAAAAATCTGAATTTAATTTGACCATCCGTGACATGTAACCAATTATCTCAACGAAAGACCTAAACTGTGTTCTTTTATGTTTACATTGACAACAGATATACTTCTACCATTCCAGTTGTAAACAATCATAAAACGTTTATGTTATAATAATCATGTGAATATATCAAAATAACTAATAAGAATTACATTGATTACATTAGCATTCCGATAGAATGAAGTAGTTAAATGTAATGTCACTAATTCACTTACTTACTCTTAATATATTGTGTTTAAAACATAAAACATCATATGTTTATGCCCATATTATTATCAGTGAGCTAAGAAATAACATTTTTTCAAACCTGGTTTTATTATCTCACTAACAGATACATATCACCAGATAACATTGGGAAGCTTGATTTACATTTTTTGTAAAAGAAAAAAAATTGGGGCAGGTATGAGGGAGTTAACTAGGGGTGGAAAGCAAAACATTTAGCTTACATGTAAGTATAAGACACGTTCATGACAAGTGGGATAATAAAAGAAACGTTTACATTTATCTGAGGATGTCCCTTTGCAACATCCTCAAATAACGTGAATTGTAAAAAGGGGTTTGAGAAATACTCTGTTGAATAAAGAACAGTTTTAAAATCCTTTGAGGATGTTACAAAGTCTGTAGGTGCTCACCTTGCAATGTGAAAGGTGGACTAGGAGGAAGAAAGTCCTTGCAAGATAATGGTTAAGATAAGCATATGATGGGGGTTTACAGGTTAGCAGTCAATATATTGTCAATATATTTTCTTTTATGTATTTTCACATTGTTAATGTATGATTCTTAAAGTTGGAAAATCCCTTTTGGCCAGTATTTGGATAGTCCTCCTGTCATGGGTGGCGGTACGGAGACCTGGACCCCTGCTTGCCTGTTGATGATGAAGGGAGTCTCAGCGTTTGTGCAGCCACATACCAGGGTCCTGATGCAGCTGTTGTGGATCCCAAGAGCTAGGAACTTGATGATATGCAGACCTCCCGGGAACTGGATAGGGAGGATCTACAGCAGATATGTATCCAGTACTAGAAACAAGGCAAGACTAGAACAGGCACCTAACAAGAAAACAAGGCAACACTAGAAGAACCCAGTACTGGAGCAGGACAGAAAGCAGAACCCAGAACATGTACACAAATCATGAGGGAAACATGAACAGGGCAGGACAGGACTGTACATGTACTGGGAATACCAGACAAAATAAAACAAGACAAGAGATACAAGGCAAAACAATAGGAGACATAACTTAGTACTATATATGTAAAACATTGGAGATTTAGACATACATAAATGGCCAAGTGTATGCAGCCCACCACTGCACCAAGTTACTCCAATTACGGTGAGTCCTAACTGCCTAGACATGCATGACTAAATAAACAATAATAAAACACACACAATACTTACCTGCAAAGAAAGGAGCAGAGGTAATGAAACCACTGCGTGCAGGACCGGACTGAAACAAAAAGCATTAATGGAAATGGAACGGGTGTGGCAACAAAAAACAAACATTTAAAGGAATCCAGGAGACTGGGATTTCCAGGAACGGAATAAAGGAATGAACCCAGAAAACCCAGCACAAAGAAAACCAGACATAGAATAGGAAACCAAAAAAACAAGAAAAACTAAACAAGAATTGTAAAAAGAGTAATGGATACCAGAAGCCAAGGCCAGACATCTCTGCAGAACAGAACAGGATGTGACACCTCCTTTGCAATCATGGTCAGGGCCGGCGCGTCCATAAGGCGCACCGGCTCTGGGGGCGCCAGATTTCAGTGACCGGCAGGAGGGAAGCGCTCCCTCCTGCCAGGTCACCTTCTGGACCCCCGGCGGGCGGCAGCGTTCTAATGAGAGGCGGCGAGGGAGCTCTAACCTGTCTGCTCTGCTCCCTCGCGCGCCGTGTGCTGATGCTGCGGGAGCCAGAAGATGACGTCATATTCCGGCTCCCGCGGCATCAGCAGACAGCCCGCGAGGGAGCAGAGCAGACAGGTTAGAGCTCCCTCGCAGCCTCTCATTAGAACGCTGCCGCCAGCCGCACGGAAGCCCCACTGGACCCCAGGGACACATCCACACCAGCTCTCCAGGTAGGGAGGCTGGGTGGATATTAATATTTCATTGTGTGTGTCTGAAAGTGTATGTGTGAGTGTGTGTGTGTGTGTGTGTGTGTGTGTGTATGTGTGAGTGTGTGTATGTGTGAGTGTGTGTCTGTGAGTGTGTCTGTGTCTGAAAGAGTATGTGTGAGTGTGTGTTTGTCTAAATGTGTGTGTGTCTGTGTATGTGTTTGTCTGTGAGTGTGTGTCTGAAAGTGTGTGTGTCTGAAAGTGTATGTGTGAGTTTGTGTGTGTGTCTGAAAGTGTGTGTCTGTGTCTGAAAGTGTATGTGTGAGTTTGTCTAAATGTGTGTGTGTCTGTGTATGTGTTTGTCTGTGAGTGTGTGTCTGAAAGTGTATGTGTAAGTGTGTGTGTGAGTGTGTGTCTGTCAGTGTGTGTGTATGTGTCTGTCAGTGTGTGTGTATGTGTCTGTCAGTGTGTGTGTATGTGTTTGTCTTTGTGTGTGTATGTTTTTCTGTGAGTGTGTGTCTGTATGTGTTTGTCTGTGAGTGTGTGTCTGTGTATGTGTATGTGTTTGTCTGTGAGTGTTTCTGTGTGTGTGTGTCTGTGTATGTGTTTGTCTGTGAGTGTGTGTGTATGTGAGTGTGTGTATGTGTCTGTGTGTGTCTGTGAATGATTGTATGAATGTGTGTGTCTGTGTGTGTGTGTGTGTGTGTGTGTTTGTGAGTGTCTGTCAAATCAGTGAGAGTATGTTTGTCATTGAGTGTGTGTCTGTCAATGAATGAATGAGTGTGTGTCAGATCAGTGAGACTGTGTCTGTCAGTGACGTCTGTGTGTTTGTCGTTGAGTGTGTGTGGCTGTTAGTGTGTATACACCACTGAGTGTAGCGTGGCGGAGCGCAGTACATGAGCTTCTGTTTCCTGTACCCGGCCAGACTGAGAGGAGGTGCTCACTGAGAGAGCACTTCCTGTCAGTCCAGCCAGGTACAGAAAACGGAAGCTCCTGTAGAGGGTCTGCTCCACAACGCTACAAGACAGGTAGGAGGCACACCAGGAAGGGGAGTGTGACCACTAAGAGAGTGGGGGGTGCACCAAGGGACAGAGAGGGAAGGGGAGAGAAAAACCAAGGGACAGGGAAAAGAGGGGGGAGGGGAGAGGAACACTAAGGGACGGGGAAGAGGGAGGAGCTGGTTAGGAGGCACATAGGTGAAGATGTTAATTTTAGAAGGGGGGGGGGGCGGAAAAATTCATCTTTGCCTATGTACCCAAAAATCCTTGCACCGGCCCTGATCATGGTATAGTGCTGAACAATTTGAAAATATGGAATAACTAGGAGGTTATGACAGTCATGGTGGGAGGTTCTGTAAAGATCCAGTTGTATAGGATTATTTTCCAGGAACTTCTGCCAAAATTATGGTTAATCGTGGTTTTTAGAAATGGCTAGGTTAGGGGTTATTGTGAATTGTGCCAAAATTTCAAAGATGGTACCACAAAGTTTGGATAACTGGCCATTCCCATATGACATTGGTAGAGATTCAGCCGTTTGATGTTACATCTTAGACAAGTAATAAAGAACGAGTTGCTATGTGGTCGGAAATTTGTGATCGAACTATGTGTAAAAGGTGCAGGTATGGTCATTGATATGGATACAACAGAAAATAAGCGCTCGCTATACAGTGCAAAAAAGGAATGGGCAGCAGAGAATCTGTGAGACTTCCCAAAAATCTCACCAAGAGAACAAATATATGTAGACAGAGTGATAAACCGTGCCCTATAAAGTGAATATACAGTGCTTATTTATACAAAGTAGTGTTATTAAGTATGGTTACTGCTACTGTTATTGCCAATACTGCAAGTACTATATATAGAATAAAGTACCTATAGTTTTAAAGAGATATTCTCTTTTTATTATTTTATATATATATATATATTTTCTCCTGTCATCTACGTTCCTGGTGTATCCTGCATATCCTGGGTGGGGATAATACCACCAACGCTCTCCATACCAGAGCAAGTCATGCTCTGGATATTGTAAGTAGGATACCATCTTTTTATTCTTTTTATTTATGCTTGTGCATACTACACCATAAAGTTTTCTATTGTGTCTCCCCATATATACTGGAGGATAAGAACTGCAGATCCATATATATCCACAGATGGGGATTGTACCATCCAGGCGATTATCAGCAGAGCTCTCAGTAGCTCAATTAATTGTGAGTGCGCACTTTACACACTTTACCTAACATTAAATATTGCTGCTACATATTGCACTATTTGTGTATATTTTTTTCAGTTTTTTTCAAGATACTTTGGAGTCACAGATGTCATCAGATATATGAGTATATATACCTCTGTTTGCACTATCAACACTGTATATTCACTTTATAGGGCGCGGTTTATCACTCTGTCTACCTATAGGTATGGTCATTGTATACGATAACTGAATAATCAGTAAGAAAAATTGCAATTTGATGGTGCAAGCAACATTTTTGTATGAAGATATATTTAATAGTTCATATGCTAAAATAAATACACATAAAAACAGAGTTCACACCAGCTTAGTATATAAAGCATGTAGACATGGTCAAGAATTTGGCTGCTGTTGGGCCAAACATTAAAAGAGGAATAACACATTAGCTAAGTTACTTCAAGATACAATTTTTGATGCTAAACAATGACAACTCTGGATATTCATGTTTTCATCTTTTCTGGTTTCTCATGATGTCTCTGTTGTCTCTTGTGTTTCCTTCTTTTCTTAGATGTCCCACCCATGCCTTATATGTAGCCTCTCCAAAACCAGATTGATCATGTCACTTTCCACCACGTCCTTACCACAATCCAAGCAGGTGACATATGTTTCATTAAAAACTAACCATGATATACTATATGTATCATATTTATCCCTGTCTTTCTCTAACTGCTCCACATCAATAATATTTATTGAATCTGTCCAGTACCCACTCAAAATACAACAAAAACTCTAAAACATTCTCTCTTTGTAGACAATGGCAACTTTCTCTTTGTAGGCCTCCCAGCCCATCTTCCTGAAATGTATTCTGATGATCCACTATGGAAAACAGGGAGTAACGAAAGAGCCACAGGAGAAGTACACTTTTTATAGAGCGGGGGGTAACCCCAAAAGTAACATAACAACAAGGGAGGGCAAAAGTGTACCTGTGTATATTGAGTTATTGCTCAAAGATACGTAAATGCAGAGAGGACTAAGGTGGGCTATATACAGAATATTCAACTGTAGGGCAAAGTCTACCTTAGGTAAAATGCTCAGCAAATAAAGCAAAGAAAAATAAATAAAGTTTATTCATAAATGTAAAACCACAACGTGCTAGTGTACAAAACTGAAAAACTAAATAAGTGTTACCCTAAAAACCCAGCATAGGTGTAGTACGTGAAAAAAATAAAATAAAAAAGAGAGAACAATCTCTTCCAGGAACTATATCTTGTTAATATATAGTAGGGGATATTGGGAATCTAGAGTTTTTTCCAGGCCGCTGGGTAGGTGTGTGAATAACCTCAAACCCTTCTTGCGACAACACATGGAAAATTACGTATATAGTAGGCCCATTAGGTAGAGATATACCGAGGGAACAAGCTCTTAAGCGCTGTGCCCGCGGGAAAATAGTAACGGTCACAATTGTATAGAAACTGTCACAGTGTAGCTGGATTGGTAACTTATTAACGGTCTAGTTGTAGGCTACTTAGTGACCTCCTATTTTGAGCGTATATTGTTATAGTGGCAGTAGTAGGACTGTCCAAATGATACCAGCAGCCTAAGGACATAGGTAGTCTAATAAATTATCGGCTGTCTGTACCATTGACGGACTTCTCACAAGAACACTTATTAAGTGCGGTACATAAAGCAGTGATTATAAGGAAAGGAGAACTTCCTCCCCGTGCCTACAAAGGCACCTAGCGATACTAACACTTAACAACCAAAGTATGAAAAGGTATAATGACTTAGTGCAGAAACTAAGCAAGGTTAATAGGCGGTCTAATGAAAAGAACCGCCACTCCCCGTGCCTTCAAGGGCACCTAACATCCAACCCGCTCAAACAAATAGAGTATAATGAATATTCTTTAAGTAGAGATTTGCTTAATATGGTTACCCGAGCAGAGTTGGTCAGTCGTCCTGTAAGGAGAGAAATTGCTATTCCCCGTGCCTTCATGGGCACCTAACAGTAAACCCACTTAGTCATTAAGAATATCTTGGTAGTATCAAAACAGATAGTAAATATCGAAGGTTATTGTCGCTAAGTGAAAGGCTAGACTGCCTGTGTACTCAAGTTTATACTGCCATTCCCTGGAGAACTGTGCCTTCAAGGGCACCTCAAAGCTAACACCCCTGGAAGAGATGTCTATCCTCAGAGTGGCGAGGACCTGATACAAACTTCTAACTACTGGTGCGCGGCCTAATAGCTCTAATGGGCACACACGCCTCCGAATCTAGGCGAAATTAAATGTAGTTAGAGAGTAGCGTGGTCGCTGGTTACAGTGCTTGTCACTAAATCATAGGAGAGGCACTGAAGGACACCCTGACGCGCGCGTTTCGCCCGACCTGGCTCGAGCCAGGTCGGGCGAGCCAGGTCGGGCGAAACGCGCGCGTCAGGGTGTCCTTCAGTGCCTCTCCTATGATTTAGTGACAAGCACTGTAACCAGCGACCACGCTACTCTCTAACTACATTTAATTTCGCCTAGATTCGGAGGCGTGTGTGCCCATTAGAGCTATTAGGCCGCGCACCAGTAGTTAGAAGTTTGTATCAGGTCCTCGCCACTCTGAGGATAGACATCTCTTCCAGGGGTGTTAGCTTTGAGGTGCCCTTGAAGGCACAGTTCTCCAGGGAATGGCAGTATAAACTTGAGTACACAGGCAGTCTAGCCTTTCACTTAGCGACAATAACCTTCGATATTTACTATCTGTTTTGATACTACCAAGATATTCTTAATGACTAAGTGGGTTTACTGTTAGGTGCCCATGAAGGCACGGGGAATAGCAATTTCTCTCCTTACAGGACGACTGACCAACTCTGCTCGGGTAACCATATTAAGCAAATCTCTACTTAAAGAATATTCATTATACTCTATTTGTTTGAGCGGGTTGGATGTTAGGTGCCCTTGAAGGCACGGGGAGTGGCGGTTCTTTTCATTAGACCGCCTATTAACCTTGCTTAGTTTCTGCACTAAGTCATTATACCTTTTCATACTTTGGTTGTTAAGTGTTAGTATCGCTAGGTGCCTTTGTAGGCACGGGGAGGAAGTTCTCCTTTCCTTATAATCACTGCTTTATGTACCGCACTTAATAAGTGTTCTTGTGAGAAGTCCGTCAATGGTACAGACAGCCGATAATTTATTAGACTACCTATGTCCTTAGGCTGCTGGTATCATTTGGACAGTCCTACTACTGCCACTATAACAATATACGCTCAAAATAGGAGGTCACTAAGTAGCCTACAACTAGACCGTTAATAAGTTACCAATCCAGCTACACTGTGACAGTTTCTATACAATTGTGACCGTTACTATTTTCCCGCGGGCACAGCGCTTAAGAGCTTGTTCCCTCGGTATATCTCTACCTAATGGGCCTACTATATACGTAATTTTCCATGTGTTGTCGCAAGAAGGGTTTGAGGTTATTCACACACCTACCCAGCGGCCTGGAAAAAACTCTAGAGTCCCAATATCCCCTACTATATATTAACAAGATATAGTTCCTGGAAGAGATTGTTCTCTCTTTTTTATTTTATTTTTTTCACGTACTACACCTATGCTGGGTTTTTAGGGTAACACTTATTTAGTTTTTCAGTTTTGTACACTAGCACGTTGTGGTTTTACATTTATGAATAAACTTTATTTATTTTTCTTTGCTTTATTTGCTGAGCATTTTACCTAAGGTAGACTTTGCCCTACAGTTGAATATTCTGTATATAGCCCACCTTAGTCCTCTCTGCATTTACGTATCTTTGAGCAATAACTCAATATACACAGGTACACTTTTGCCCTCCCTTGTTGTTATGATGATCCACTATGCATCTCTCCATCCAAGCAATAATAACAATTCTAATCACATCTCTTCATACAGCTCATTTCATTTCCCAAAAAATGTCCACTGGTTTTATCAAATCCTCTCTCCATCATTTTTGTACCTTCCCAAAGAACATCCTTCCCCATTCCCTTTCTTTTATTTTTTATGCTCTTCCTCGAAATTTAAGTCACGAATTTGTCCAAGAAAAGTTTTATCTAACAACAAGCAGCATTGTGCAAATGTCACATTTTGTTTTGATTTGTTCATGAAATGTAGCTGTAAGTTGTGAAGAATCTGACGTTTTTAAAGTAGTAACATATTGCTTGATCCCTCATGATTGATGCCAAACTGAAGCCACAGGCGGGGTTATAAATAAACATCACACGCAGAATAATTAGTTTAGTTGTGTGGATTCCTGAATCTAAGGGTTATTAAGAGAATTGCCTGATACTTCACTCACATTAAAATTGAAAGAAAATCTTTGGCTCTCTGCCAAGTACAGCAGCTTCTCTCTCCCTCTCCAGCCTAATCGTTGATAAAACAGGAAGACCTTGATCTCGCCTCTTGACATGAATAACGATGTATCTTGTGTGATGTACGACCTGAAGTCAGATACTGTCCTCGGGAAGGCCCTTTTTATTTTCTTTCTCTAGAGATGTGAAATGCAATGATTGTGTTACAAGGTGGCGGAGGACGTGTTGGAAGGGGGAGCACTGTCTCGGTCTTCACTAGTTCAAAAAAAAAACCAACTAATTGAACAGGGACTTGTGCAAATGGGATTCTTTGTTCCATAGCTATTGTTACAAGAACAGAGCTCTCATAGTAAAGCCAGCTGTTCGTCTTTTTATTTTTTTTAGAATAAACCTGGGATGATAATAGTACTTGTGATGCCATACATGTATTTAATGCCTTTCATTTCCTAACAGACCTGAAATGTATTGATTTAGAAAAAGGCCTTTAGTTGTTTTATAATAAGATGCTGAATGTCATATCTTTAATCCAAACTATCAAAATGCACATTATGGGAACAGCACATACAAAAAGTAATACCCTTTGAAACCTAGAATGTCAGCCAGCGTGTCTGCAGATGTCTAACACCCCCCCCCCCCCCATTCAATGTGTTTCTCTAATGTCTTAACTACATTCATAATTATTCAGTGAATATTATGCTACATCTTGGAACTCCATGCCACGTGTTTGAATAGTCATACGGCGGCTCTGGTTCTGCAGATGTGTCAGCTGCTATTCAAACACCTGCTTCCTTAATGGTATCCCCGGGACATGCTTATATAGCGTCATTTGCCCTGCCTGTCATTGAGTAATAAACTACGAGTTATTTGTATAAACTATGAAATGATAATCTATTCACTAGTTTTAGGCCTTAATAAAAACTATGAAATAGAGTGATAGCCTCTTAATATGGTATACACAGTGCAAAAATAATATGTTAACGTCAGCACACAGCATTATTTGCCTCATGAGATCCTGGTTAAGGGATTTGTTCAGCAATCTGTGTGAATGGAACACTTTGGATATTGCATGTCTTAGTATTATTTTTTAATTTAGGTCATGACCTGGATTATGTTCATTCTACAACAAGCAGTTGTATATTATGGCCATAATTTGTAATTAATTATCAAAAAATTGCATGGAGACTAAATCGTTAACAATGGTAATATATCAGGGGCAAAACCTCATAAGGCATTCCCTAAAGTGCCCTGAAAAATCAAATATATCCCAAAGAATAAGGGTGCACACTATACAAAGCAACCAAAATATATAATGAACAAATCCTTTATTAAATAAAGTACAAATAACAACATTTACAATACATCACCAAAAATCTATAAATAGATTCTTATTTTTTACATGTTAGTTGTGAATGCTCCCGTATAGCGTTGGCTGTTCCCTTCCTTTATATTTTAGTTTTTGTTGATATGGATCCATCAATCTTGCTGTTGAGTGGAACAGACTATTCCGTATTCTGGACTTTATTCAAACTTCTATTGTGGTGGAATCTCGGTAAAAATAAATTTAGTAGGCCGAGATTACCACGTGGCATGTGTACGTGCATATGCTGACGTATCGATCAGTTGGTTGCACGAGGCAAGATACGATCAGTATTGTACGGAGCATGTGCAAGAATACAGGATGTAGTATTCCCCTCCTCCATTGTGCTGGACAGGCCATGCGGTCAAACAGGAAGTTAATTCTTATTTGTATTGATTGGTCAAGAGAATGTGCGGGTGGAGCTTATTATGGGAGGAGTTATGTGCCTATATAAGGAGCCTGCACTATTGTCCGGGGCTCAGAACTTGCTGTATTTTGGTGACATTAGTCCCTCTGAGTCCCGATCGGTGAACCGAATAAAGAATCTCTTCCTTCCTGAAGAAACCTGTGTCCATCTCTCTGTGCTTGGCTTCCGTCAGTTTCTCCGGTATCATTTGGTGCATTGGCCGGGAAGCTCATCGTTCAACGGTAGCTGAGAAGCAGAGGCGTGAGACAGTCTATCTTTGCCCACGTTCTCTACGGCTGCACCCCTGAACTTCTGCGTGGACCTCCCTTCGTCTCAGCGCCACTGGTCTGTTGTCCAGGAGATCATCGGCCTCTACGTAGTAAGTGCTGGGGTGTCCCCGTCGATGAGTGTGAACTCAGGTTCAGGAACGAGGAGGTAAGACGACCGCTGTTTTAGACGGCGGACCCACTAGGGGTATACCGATTGTGCGGTAGGCCCATAAGGGGTTAAATCTGTGTATGGAATCTGCCCCCTCTGTCAGAGGGAAGGAGCGAAGGCGCACCGCTCAATCGAACGCTCTTTAGTAAGACCGTTTGATTTGGTTTGGAGTCAGGCAGGGTTCTGTGTAAATAGCCCTAGCCGGACAGCCGGACACCGCTAGGTCGGAGGGACCGGGAGACTAAGCAGACTCTGATGTACATTATCGTTTGCTAGATCTCAACCTATCTTGGCTAAGTGGGAAGGCGTGTAAATTTGGAACCCACTAGACCTTTGATAGAGTAGAAAGACTAAAAGGGTTCTGTTGTAAATTCCGCCCTCTAGTTCGCTATATGTGGTGCTTGGGCAGTGTGGCTAACCAAAACGGATGTAGATAGTTTAAGGTAGTCCATCAAGGTACTGGCCAATAGTTTAGTTGGGATTGTATATGTGTTAAAGATTGTTAGTAAAGTGTATATCTTGTTAGCGCGAGCTCAGCCGTCTAGCGAGAGTGTTAATAGTGTGTTGCTGTATTATAGTGCACGGTACCATAACCCTGTATATTTACTGACACTGTATATAAGTACTAATCATTGTCGTTTATTGCATGTTTAACACCATAACCACTAATAATTGTATTGTGACCTTAAATTGTGCTTTGACCTATGCTAACCGTACTGTAACCGCTGTTTGTAAAAGACGATGTTACTGGGGTGTGTTATAGACGGGTAATTCATATATAGAGAATTATAGCGTGGGTGACTGTATAGTTTCGCCAAAGGGCATAATATCGATTACTTAGTGACTGGTGTAACAGCTGTGTGTGTACGGGAATTCCCTGAGTGTTTTTATCGTGTTATTGTGTATGTTTCACTTGGTAACTGTACCACGTGGTGCTGTTGCCGGAAGAAACGGGTGTGACTGTTGAATAGAACGTATGTATAGTATTCGTTGTTAACGACGCTCCATTGCTAAGTATGGGTGCGTCGGAGTCGACGATTTTGGATCCCTTAGGTTGTATGGTAAAGAATTTTAAAAAGGGATTTACAACATGTGATTTTGGGGTTAAAATGTCTCCTGTACGTTTGGTCACTTTGTGCACTAGGGAGTGGCCCACTTTGGTTGCGGCATGGTCGCCACGTGGCGGTTTGGATCCAAATCTGGTACAGCGTGTACACGTGGCTGTATCAGGTAGGCCTGAACTTTACGGACAGTTTCCATACATTGATTGTTGGAGACAGGCCGTAAACGACTTGCCAAGATGGATTCGGATATGCCACGAGGAGCAATGTCGCCTCATGGTGGCCAGGACTTGTTTGTCCACTAGGACTACGATTAAGCCCATTTTGGACACGCCCCCTGAGTCCGAGATCCCTATGCCGCCCCCTTACTTCCCTGTAGAGGGAAGTGATACAAGTACAGGAAGTTCTACACCCCCTCCCCCGTTGTCCCCATCTGCTTCCTCTTCCAGTTCAGAATCCACCCCCCGCCATACTAAACCTCCCCTTCCGACACCAGCCCCCGTTAAGTCCATCTATTCTGATTTGGCGCCACTTCAAACTTCCGGTCAAGCTTCTTCTAGCTCGGCTCGGAATATTCTATTCACCGGCCTTCCCCACAATAGAGCCTCTACATCCCCACGCCTTATTACCCCCCGACCGGAGCCCATAACCGACGTCCCTCCACGTAGCCCTATACTAACCCGACAATTGACCGGTACCCAACAACCCAAACATTATCAGATGCCTCTTCGTTTGAATCCTGGGTCAGCCTATCTCGATGCCACAGGTCAAATGGTGTATGCTGACCCAGTCTTCGTATATGTCCCGTTCACGACTACCGATCTCTTGAATTGGAAGACCCACAATTCCTCGTACAATGAGAAACCACAAGCTATGACTGATCTGTTCACCTCGATAGTTCAGACACATAATCCGACATGGGCTGATTGCCAGCAGTTATTAATGACATTGTTCAATAATGAGGAAAGGACTAGGATTAACCAAGCGGCCATTAAAGCACTAGAGGAAGAAGCCCGTACTTTAAATCAAGCCAATCCAGCAGCATGGGCCGCAACGCATTATCCTAATACCGATCCCGAATGGAACGTTAATGGCGCAGACATGCGTCACCTAAAAGCCTATAGAGATGCTATAATTGCTGGCATGAAAGCAGGAGGGAAGAAAGCCATAAACATGTTGAAGACAGTTGAGGTGATTCAGAAAAGTGATGAAGCGCCCAGTGTCTTTTATGACCGATTATTGGAGGCATACCGCTTGTATACCCCCTTTAATCCAGAAGACGCTGATAATTCCCGAATGGTAAACTCTGCCTTTGTCAGCCAAGCTTACGGAGATATTAAGCGCAAGCTACAGAAGTTAGAAGGGTTTGCAGGAATGTCCATCACCCAACTAATGGAGGTAGCAAATAAGGTGTACCTGAATAGGAAATCAGAAAGTAAGAAAGAGGAAGAGCGCAAGATGCGTAAAAAGGCGGATATGCTAGCGGTAGCGATCACAGGCGTAGATAGACGGGGCCCAGATAGAGGCGATAGTAGGTGGAATAGGGAGCCCTTGAGTAGGAATCAGTGCGCGTATTGCAGAGAAGAAGGGCATTGTAGAAGCGAGTGTCCGAAAAGAGAGCAGTACGAGAGAGACCCACCCAGGGCAGGTTATGGAAACTTTAGAGGCAGAGCGAGAGGTAGAGGAGGTCCCGGAGGGAGTAATGGTAACAGAGGAAGTGTAAGAGAAGACAGGTACTATCCCGCAGCGCAAAGGTCCCGCGATAGAGAAGGTAGGGACTTTGTAGGATTGGCTGACACGGTCATGGAGGACTATTGATACCGACCGGGCTCCATCCCCCTTGGTCGAGCGGAGCCTATGGTCGATGTATCAATAGGGGGAAAAAGGAGTGCATTCATGATTGACACTGGTGCTGAACATTCGGTGGTGACCGACCTAGTTGCTCCTCCATCTGGAAGAACTATTACCGTAATAGGAGCAACTGGAAGAAGTGCTGCAAAACCGGTTCTTAAAAGTCGACTCTGTACATTGGGAGGCCACGTAGTAAAACATCAATTCCTTTACATGCCTGAATGTCCAGTCCAATTGCTGGGACGTGATATGCTATCCAAATTACAAGCGCAGATTACGTTCCTACCAAACGGAACAACATCCTTAAAGTTTAATGGACCTTCAGGTATTATGACATTATCCGTACCAAAGGAAGAAGAGTGGTGACTTTATACAGCGTTGACTAGCCAAAACCCTAGGAGTGATGAATCCTTATTCAACATACCAGGAGTTTGGGCAGAGAACAACCCACCAGGACTGGCCCGCAATATTCCACCTATTAACTAAAACTTGGGGTTTATCCAGTGAGCCTACGACAATATCACATCCCGCAGAAGGCTAAGAAAAACATTCAATCTTATCTGGATAAGTTCATACGGTATGGTATCCTAAAATTCTGTACTTCCCCCTGGAACACCCCATTGCTGCCTGTTCAAAAGCCCGGTACAGATGAGTATCGCCCTGTGCAGGACTTGAGAGCAGTCAATGATGCGGTTGTTAGTATACATCCAGTTGTGCCCAATCCGTATAACCTGCTTGCTTTAATTCCGGGCGGGGCTACCTATTTTACAGTCTTAGACCTTAAAGATGCCTTCTTTTGCCTCCGAATTGCCGCAGAAAGCCAATGTATCTTCGCCTTCCAATGGGAAAATGCTGTAACGGGCTCAAAACGCCAAATGACTTGGACAAGACTGCCCCAAGGGTTTAAAAATTCACCTACCCTATTTGGTTCAGCTCTAAGTCAAGATCTACTGGATTTCAAGTCAATCCCAGGAGAGTGTGTATTGTTACAATATGTAGATGACTTGTTGATAGCCGCAGTCACAAGGGAAATATGTCAGCAAGCCACGCACGATCTACTACACATTCTCTGGAAGGCAGGATACAAGGTGTCTAGGAAGAAGGCTCAGTTGTGTCTGCCAACTGTCAAATATCTGGGATTCCATATCTCTGAAGGTCAAAGGATAATGGGGCCAGAGAGAAAAGAAGCTGTGTGCCAAATACCAACACCCAAGAATAGAAGACAAGTGCGAGAGTTCTTGGGGGCAGCAGGCTTCTGTAGGATATGGATTCCCAGTTACGCGATATTGGCAAAACCTCTGTATGCAGCTATCAAGGGTACAGAACACGATCCCTTCCTATGGACCCCAGAACAGCAAAAGGCATTTGAAGATGTGAAGAAGGCTTTGATGAGTGCCCCAGCATTAAGTCTACCTGATCACACACGACCATTCTACCTGTATGTACACGAGCAAAGAAGAATGGCTGTGGGAGTATTGACACAGTACTTGGGATCATGGCAAAGACCTGTTGCCTATATGTCTAAGCAACTGGATGCAGTGGCCAGCGGACTTCCACCTTGTCTAAGAGCCGTGGCTGCAGCCGCCCTGCTGGTAGCTGAAGCCGATAAACTCACTCTGGGTCAAGAACTTTATGTACGAGTCCCACATGCAGTACAGACGTTGTTGGATTACAAAGGAAATCATTGGTTTAGTAACAGCCGTATGACCAAGTATCAAGCAATGTTGTGTGAAAACCCAAGAGTGCATTTAGAGACTGTAAATACCTTA
Source organism: Pelobates fuscus (assembly GCF_036172605.1). Lineage (NCBI taxonomy): Eukaryota > Metazoa > Chordata > Amphibia > Anura > Pelobatidae > Pelobates > Pelobates fuscus. Next base: position 144,587,243 of record NC_086321.1, on the reverse strand, counting down.
AATCCAGCTACTCTTTTGCCACAACCTACTGAAAGTCAACATGATTGTTTGGAGGTGATGGATGAAGTATTCTCAAGTAGACCAGATCTTCGTGATTTTCCCATCCAGAACCCCGATGTTCAATATTACACCGACGGCAGTAGTTATGTGAAAGAAGGGATCCGCTATGCAGGATATGCAGTAACAACAATAGACAAGGTGATAGAAGCTCGGCCACTGGCAAAAGGAACATCAGCACAGAAAGCAGAATTGATAGCACTGACACGAGCGTTACAACTGGCTGAAGGTTTAAGATTGAACATCTACACGGACTCCAAGTATGCGTTTTTAACCACTCATGCCCACGGAGCTTTGTATAAAGAAAGAGGACTATTGAATTCAGAAGGCAAAGAAATCAAGTACGCAGCTGAAATCCTACAACTATTGGAAGCAGTATGGGAACCGAAAGAAGTCGGTATCATACATTGTCGAGCGCATCTGAGAGGAGATGGTGATGTAACCAATGGAAATCGGATGGCAGATAATGCAGCTAAGCGTGCCGCTGAATCAGAAAGGCAAGAATATGTGGAGCATATAGCTGCTCTTATACCAACTCCACTGTCTCAATGGACTCCAGTTTATACAGCTCAAGAAGAGGAGCGGTTAAAGACTGAACCTGGAAAGTATTTGGAGAACAAATGGTATCACTTAGAAGATGGAAGAATAGTTATTCCAGCATCACTAGCGGTAGAAATTGTCCAAAACTATCACAACGGGACACATTCTGGGAGAGACAGCACAGAAGAATCTCTCAGAAAACATTTCTACATACCAAGATTGTCCAACTTGACTCAGGCCATTGTACGAAGATGTGTAACGTGTGCTAAAAATAATGCAAGGCAAGGACCAGTAAAGCCGCCAGGAGTCCAGTTTATGGGGGGACTCCCCATGTCCGATCTACAAATTGACTATACAGTAATGCCTAAATCTGGTGGACATCGCTACCTACTAGTAGTTGTGTGCACCTATTCAGGCTGGGTAGAAGCATGTCCTACTCGTACAGAGAAAGCAGGAGAAGTTGTGAGATTCCTGTTACGAGAAATAATACCCCGATATGGACTACCCTGCTCTATAGGATCGGACAATGGTCCAGCTTTTGTTCATCAGTGCCTACAACAACTGACTCATATGCTCGGTATAAAGTGGAGGCTTCATACGGCATATAGACCTCAAAGTTCTGGTAAAGTAGAGAGAATGAATAGAACTATTAAGAACCAGTTGGCAAAAATGTGTCAGGAAACCCAACTTAAGTGGAACGTTCTTTTGCCCATAGCTCTGTTACGAATCCGCAGTACACCTACCAGAAGGATGGGCCTCTCTCCTTTTGAAATCATGTATGGGCGACCACCTCCCGTACTTGGTAACTTAAGGTGGGATTTGAGTCAGTTGGGAGAAGGAATTACTCGGCAGCAGGTTGTAGAGTTGGGTAAGACTATGGAGGAGGTACAGAAATGGGTACAAGATGGATTACCTGTGAATATTTATCCCCCAGTTCATAGTTACCACCCAGGAGACCAAGTATGGATTAAAGAGTGGAATAATGTACCGTTAGGGCCCAAGTGGAGAGGTCCTTATGTTGTTCTTTTGTCTACCCCTACAGCGATAAAAGTGGCCGAAGTGACTCCGTGGATACATCACTCCAGGGTTAAACCAGCAGCAGTCGATTCTTGGCAAGTTAAAGCAGATCCAGAGAATCCCTGTAAGATCCGGTTAAAGCGCACGACTCAGTCGGAGTGACGAGGAACCTTGTGGATTATAAATTTTATTGTTTCAGAGATTGGTAAGTGAGTGAGAAGGCCATAATAAAGCCTATCCACTCACCAACGAGTGAATTAAAAGCCAGGAAAAGTCTCGAAGAGACCCCTGTGAAGACGAGCAGAACTCCATTCCCTGCAGCCCTTACATCCTGGAAGCTGAGGTGCCATCGCACGGACGAAGACTGAGGATGCCGACGAAAGATGTGTTTCTGATAATGTTTTTATATATGTATTTTTATATTCAGGAAGGTAGAGGTACCGACACTCCTAGCTGTGAGGTATGCATTAAGACTACAAGAACAGGTAACCATATTTCCCAGACCCTAATTTGGCATTCGCAATACGAGTGTAAAGGAGATGTATCAAGATGTAGATACTTAAATATAGAATACAGTGTGTGCCATTTAGGAGTAGGAGAACCTAAGTGCTTCAGTCCAGAGTATCAACCCCGTACAATTTGGTTGACTCTCAGGAATGGAGATCCTCAGGGGACCCTAATTAATAAAACAGTGTTAGAATCCGTACATTCTTCGGGTGTTCTGCTATTTGATGCATGTAAGGCGATATCAAGTGGTAGAAAGCCGTGGAATGTATGTGGGGATCTTAGATGGGAGAGAACGTATGGGTCTAATGATAAATATATTTGTCCCAGCAGCAAAAATAAGTATGTGAGTCCTAGATGCCCAAATAGAGAATATAATTTTTGCCCATATTGGTCTTGTGTGGGGTGGGCAACTTGGGGACAGACAGCAGACAAGGACATGATTGTGACTAAGTTGCCTACCAATCCATACTGTAAGTCTATGGAATGCAATCCGGTCCATATTCTTATAAATAACCCCGACAAGTTCTTAGATAAATATGGTAATTTATTTGGGTTTCAAATATACGGGACGGGTTTAGACCCTGGGACAATATTATTTATAGGGATAGAGACTGATACGGTAACCTCCCAAACTCATCAGGTATACCATTCATTTTATGAAGAGATGAGTATAGATAATAAGATCCCCCATAATGCTAAAAGCCTGTTCATTGATTTAGCTGAAAGTATTGCCGGTAGTCTTAATGTTACCAACTGCTATGTGTGTGGAGGTACTAACATGGGAGACCAATGGCCTTGGGAAGCAAAGGAGGTAATGTCCGGTTCTGAGGCAGTTGAACAATTAATATCTTCACAAGCCGATTATCAGATGAGTGTTAGAGGTAAATCTGAGTGGAGATTAAAGACCTCCATCATAGGTTATGTTTGCATAGCAAGGAAAGGAATGATGTATAATACTTCTGTAGGAGAGTTAACTTGTCTAGGGCAAAAAGCTTATGATGATGATACAAAGAATACAACTTGGTGGTCGGCTTCAAATGTCTCAGAACCATCTAACCCGTTTGCAAGATATGCCAATTTAAAGGACGTATGGTTTGATTTATCCATCACATCTAGTTGGAGAGCCCCAGCAAATTTGTACTGGATCTGTGGTAAGAAAGCCTATTCGGAGTTGCCACAGGACTGGGAAGGGGCATGTGTGTTGGGTATGCTCAAACCATCCTTCTTCTTGTCACCTATTGAAACAGGTGAGACTTTGGGTGTTAAAGTGTATGATGTGAATCATAGGAAGAAAAGGGGACCCATAGAGATAGGCGCCTGGGAAGATAATGAATGGCCTCCCCAGCGTATTATAGATTATTATGGGCCAGCCACGTGGGCAGAGGATGGTACTTTTGGATATAGAACCCCAATTTATATGCTCAACCGTATTATAAGGTTACAGGCGGTGGTTGAGATTATCACTAATGAGACCTCACAAGCGCTTAATCTCCTAGCGAAACATAATACCAAGATGAGGACAGCAGTATACCAAAATAGATTAGCCTTGGATTACCTATTGGCAGTAGAGGGAGGTGTATGTGGGAAGTTTAACCTGAGCAATTGCTGTCTTCAAATAGATGACGAAGGGCAAGCAATAGCTGAGCTTACTAGCCATATGGTTAAACTGGCACATGTGCCTACTCAGGTATGGAAAGGGTATAATCCAAGTAGTTGGTTTGGTAGCTGGTATGAGCAGTTTGGAGGGCTTAAGGCATTGGTAGGCGGAGTCCTACTGATTTTAATGTTGTGTCTACTCCTGCCATGTCTTATCCCCTTAGTAGTTAGGTCTGTGCAAAGCCTGATAGAAAATATAGCAGAGAGGAAGGCTGCTGCACAGATAATGGCAATTTTTAAATATGAGGCTCTAGATCAGGGAGAACCAATGCAGGAAGATGAGTGTTGAAAGAATCACATCATAGACAAGTCTGGTCTGGTTCATGGTAACTTGCGGTATATGCAAACCAAGGTTAAGTGATGCCTCAAGTAATTGTGAAATACCAAGAGGCATCAAAGGGGGGAATGTGGTGGAATCTCGGTAAAAATAAATTTAGTAGGCCGAGATTACCACGTGGCATGTGTACGTGCATATGCTGACGTATCGATCAGTTGGTTGCACGAGGCAAGATACGATCAGTAGTGTACGGAGCATGTGCAAGAATACAGGATGTAGTATTCCCCTCCTCCATTGTGCTGGACAGGCCATGCGGTCAAACAGGAAGATAATTCTTATTTGTATTGATTGGTCAAGAGAATGTGCGGGTGGAGCTTATTATGGGAGGGGTTATGTGCCTATATAAGGAGCCTGCACTATTGTCCGGGGCTCAGAACTTGCTGTATTTTGGTGACATTAGTCCCTCTGAGTCCCGATCGGTGAACCGAATAAAGAATCTCTTCCTTCCTGAAGAAACCTGTGTCCATCTCTCTGTGCTTGGCTTCCGTCAGTTTCTCCGGTATCACTATCAATTCAATAATTTCTCCCAGAATCCAGAGACGCCAGACATGTTAGTATCCATTACATAAGATCCTTTCATGGTTTTTTATTCTTTATTTTTGCATTATAACACAAATAATAATGGTACGTGTCAGTTTTTACAAACAAGAATACAACATTTCAGTGCAATGTGCTCCATGCAAAATTATAGCTAGTATCAAGTTTTATTAAATTGTGGGCACAACTAATACCGAGAATGGGATACTGCAGTACCAATCTAAAATAAAAAGAGGAATATAGAACTACCAGGCTGCATAATGCATTGATAACAGGTTTAATACTCTAAACGTGTGTACCTAAATATATGTCCTTTAGCAAAGGATAACAGTATTGCACATCAATGTTTATTGTAGGTTGTGCAAGTTACAGTTTCCCATTTTCATTATTTGGATGTACAGTTGATTACCCTTGGAAAGTGTAATAATGAATGCATTAATTAAGGTGTGCAATCCTATTTCTTGACATGCAAATAAAGTTTGCACAAGTAAGCATCCATCGATATTATGCTGGTAAGTAGGACTCTGAAGAGTTAAAGCTAACACACAAACACTGACTGCAAGATATATTGAGGACTATGTGCACCTAGACCTGAATTCAGCACTGTTTAAATCAGTTGTATTTGTGTTTGTAATTAAGAACTTTACTGTGAAAATAATTAACACGTGTTTTATAGAACTATTTTAATTAGAAATCTAAGGTGTCTTTTTTTTAACCATTAAAACAATAATTATTTATTCCACAAATAAACATGCATTTTTACATAGTTTTAAATAAATAATTGTTCATATTTTCCAAAGTGTTAATTAAATGTGAGGTTTGATTTAAAGAAGCAGTAATACTTGTTTATAATTACTCAGGATGTGTGCTTTATTCATTAGAGGCCAAGCAGCCAGTAAGTATGTTTTTATTTGTATAGCACCACCAAGTGAGCTGCACAATACTATCTATCTATCTATCTATCTATCTATCTATCTATCTAATCTCCCAGGTCCAAAACTGTATTCCTGTAAGCTAGAGTCCTCTGTGTGCCAGTTATTGTCTCAGATGTGTTTTTAGAATTCTACCATACGAGTTTTATAAAATATACTATTGACACCTTTGTCTGGCTTTAACTATATGGATTTCCATAAATGTCATAGTTATAATTTTTAAACAAATTTGGGCTAACAACAAGCACACTTACATACTGAGCATAGGCAGTGGCATACAAGTACGTTTGACTTGCTAATGACTCTTGCTGTGTAGTTAAATAATACCATAAGTATGTCTATGCAAAAATACGTAGCATGCATCACTCTGTAACCTCGAGCTGGAGTGGTGGTGGAAGAAGGTAAAAACTACTTAGCAGTATCTTGAGGTAAACATAGATTGATCTGTAGCCTAAAGATACAATAACATTGAGAAAAACTCAGGACTAGGCAGCGTTTAAGTCTAGCCTTAGGGACCCCAGAAGCAGACTAAAGAGTAGATCTTAACTCAATTAACGGCATAAAATAAACAAAACACTTAAAATACATAAAATAAACAAACTGGATTGCGGACAGTCCTAGTCCCCATTACTAGAATGTTCACCCTGCGTCTGTGAGTGTACGAGGGACAAAGGAGACTATTATGGAAACATCCAAATTCCATGGGCGCTCCACCATCATGCCAGGTAGTGGCTGTAGGCCCAAGAACTGCAAGAAGAGAGTCGCTGTGGATATGTAGGTAAGTTTAAAGGTGGCGCCCTCTTTAGTGGCCGATAGAAAGTGAGCTGGTCCTGATCGGTATGGAACGTTCGCCTATCGGAGCCTCTGTGTTATCAGGCGGAATGACCTGCGTCAGTCCAGGGTTGATCTGCAGAGAACTTGTAGAAATGTGAGGTTTGATGACTCAAAATGTAGAGGTGTCTGCGTCTGCAACGTTTCTATCTCCATCTTCTTGTCTTTCAGCGATTGAAAGTGAATCAAGACGTCTCTTGGTACCCCAGCCAGTGGTGTATCCTGGTTTTGTGCTGCCCTAGGCAGGACAAAACTCAGGCGCCCCCCCTCCCCCCGCGCCACCCCCACCCAACCTTTCCCCCCGCCCCGCATTCTAAATGCACACACACTCGCTAACAGAAACACACACACACTAACAGACACACTCACACTCACTAACAGACAAACACACTCACTCACTAGCAGACACAAACTAACATACACACACACTCACAGGCAAACACACACTAACAGACACACACACACTTACAGACACAGACACACACACTAACAGACACACACACACACTTACAGACACAGACACACACACTAACAAACACACACACACACACTAACAGACACACTAACAGACACACACACACACACTAACAGACACAAACACTGACACACACACACTAACAGACACAGACACACACTAACAGACACACACACTAACAGACACAGATACACACTCACCCACCCACATTAACACATTTTTTTAAATTTATTTTTAACACATTTTTATTTTTTTTAACACATTTTTTTTAAATTTATTTTTAACACATTTAAAAAAAAAAAATTTTTAACACGTTTTTTTTTTATTTATTTTTAACACTTTTTTGTAAAATTTATTTTTAACACATTTTTTTTTATTTAACACCCCCCCCCCCCCCAGCCTCATTACCTTTGGGAATGCTGGGGAGGGGGGGTGTCTCTTCCTCCCTGGTGGTCCAGTGGCAGCTGGGCGACCGGGCGGCACTGCCTGGCGGGCGGCCGGCCGGCGAGGGAGCACTTCCCCTGAGCTGTCTGCTCAGCTCCCTCGCGCGCCTCAGAGTGAGGCTGGGAGCCGGAATATGACGGGGGGAGGAGGAGGGGGAGCAAACACCGCCGTAGCCAATCAGCATGTCCTCATAGATCAAGTTCAGCATCTCCATGCAAAGCATGGAGATGCTGAATATCACAGCACTGCCCCAGGAAGCACCACTAGTGGCACTCTGAGGAGTGGACACTAGAGGTGTTTCTAGACTGGAATGTTAATATTTAAAACAAAAATCCTGCAGGGACATGATTTGGACACAAGAACAACTACATTAAGCTATAGTTGTTTTGATGTCTATAGTGTCCCTTTAAGTTTTCAAAAACCTGCTTTTTGCTTTTTCATTATGGGGTATTGAGTGTAGATTGATGTGAAAAAAATAATTAAACGATTCTAACAAAAATGAATGGATCTAAATACTTTCTGATTGCCCTGTGAATGTGCATTTTAATAAAATATATTATGTAGCACATGTTTTTTTTCTGTGATTCTGTGTATCTTTACACACGTCTGCAACAATAAAGGGGTTCCTATAGTACCATGTACCTTTTTTTCAGCTCTAATAGTAACTTAGAAATGCTGCAATTTGTAAAAGAAAAAAAACGTCCTGTGTTTATAAGACAGGACCACAGAGCTTTCAGTCAGGCACCTGGCATGCTTAGCTCTGACTGCCTAAAATCAATTTTGTCCAGGTTATACAAGCAGTATGCTAAACACACATACTCATAGCAGAAGTGTGCCCATATCTTCTTAGGACAAGCAGCCATATTAATTTAGATTACATTATGATAAGAGTTGCCTTTCTCTCTATATCCAGTTGGTGTGTGATAACCAGAAAAGCATAAAAACACACACCAAAACGAAAAGCTCTTTTAAATGTATTTTGCATTCAGATGGATAATTAGGGTCCTTTAATTTTTCATTTGTTCTGGAGAGCATGAAAGCTTTTAGAAAATATCTTTAATTTTTCAGCTCTGAATAAGACATGTCCTTTAATAGAGACAGAAACAGAGTCCTGACAAGCTTTGATGAAGCAAAATCGCTAATATCACCCAAGGAGCTGTTACTGAATGATTTTCTTTCAAGTACTCTAGCAGGGTTCTATATATTTAGAACACAAGGATGTGTTCCAAGGATGGCTGGAAGACATGCCTTGTGCTGCGGGGGTTTCTGTACACGTAAAGAAAATCAGAGATCTGATACCAAAAGAATTAAAGAGGAAGTATCATTTTTTTAGGATATATGTAACAAAGCTATGAAGTCAAAATGCAGACATTCTTGAGAATAAACTATTTTGATGTTTTTAACCTTTATTTCTAAGCCTGCTCTAGATAAAATTTTAACTTTTAGCTTGCCATTTGGCTTAGTGACACAAGGTCATAATTAAATGGAAGGATTGTATTGGTCATGTCTAATCTTTTAGTTTTTTTGGTGGTGCCAGTCAAAATCATGAAGAGACTCATCGATGTCATCACTACATCTTGAAAGCTCTTACGTGCCTGGTGGGGCAACGTTTTAACTGGTTAGTATTTGAGATCATGTTACCACTTGGTGTTAAAGGGATACTGGAGCTGGCACTCCTTTTTGTGGATTATTGAGAAATGTAAAAACATTAACAATAATAATAATAAATAAAAATATACTTTTGAATGGGCATATTTTACTAAAAATCTTACATTAATCAGGAGGTGGGTGATGCTTCTCCACCAAACTTGGTCCTTCCATTGTTTTCAATGGGCTGCTATAGATCAACCATTAATTTTACACAAAGCTTGGATTAATTGAATTGATGGTTCATTAAACCCCCGCGCCACCGCTCAAACTATTTGACAAGTTAGTGGCAGCAACCACATGGTTTCTTATAACTAGTTGTGTAGCTGTGTGACCGATTTCATCATGAATTAAGCTACTCACATTCACTCATGCTCTTGGCTAACGTATAGGATCTAGGAAAGAGTCTCTACAAGCCTCATAGACATCTAGGGATTTTAAATAGCTGTAAAATAAAAAGGAACAATGTCCAATTATGTCCAATATTTTATTTCTTCTTTCTTTTATGTTTATTAATTATTGATGTTTTCAAATTAAATAATGTTAATATTTTATTTCATTTCCGGTATCCTGCTATACTCAAAGAAAGGGAGTGTAGTCCCAAACTACACAGTGTGTAGAAATCGAGCCGAACTTAAGCTCTATACTTGTGAGCATTAATTTGGCTTATAATTTGACGTAAACAGTACGGTTCTGTGCTACTCTATGTTCCCGTCTTGTGTGCACTCTTATTAGGATTGGATGCTTGCATCCATCATGGGTGGGTCACCTTAACGGAAGGCTATTCCAACCAGAGCTAGATTTATTAGCTGTCTGCTTGTGAGCAGGGATGTATTTACCACAAGACAAACAAGGCATTTGCCATGGGGGGGGGGGGGGGGGGGGCGGGGGGACACACCAAAAAATGCCACCCTAAGCTCCCAGACAAATGCCTTGTTTGCCTCGTGTTCTGGGGCTGTCCAGCTTACTGTGAGTGAGTGAGTGAGTGAGTGAGTGTAGCTGTCAGTGTGTGTCTGTGAGTGAGAATGGGTGTGCCTGTGAATGTGTGTCAGTGTGTGTATGTAATTTTATGTGTATCTGAGAGTGTGTGCCTGTCAGTGAGTGGGTGTGTCAGTGTGTGTCTGTCAGTAAAAGTGTGTGTTGGTTAAACAGTGTGTGCCGACAAAAACGACAATCCTGTGAAATTTAAACATGCCACTGAGCCATGGAGCCCAGAAAACCATACTGGACCACTCCAGGACCAAAACGGTACAGAGCATGAACCGACACGAACCAGGAGCGCACAACCCGGCCATGCGGCCTATAATGCAGCGGGACCTGAAGCCTGGGGGAGGCGGCCGATCGCCCAGCTTGGGACCCACTCAAACGAGAAAGCTGAATAATGCCCCGCCCCCCCCCTCTGGACCGGTGGGGGACATCCCGGTCCTCGCTGGGGACGATTACCCCCACAACAAGGCAAGACCAAGCGACTGCTCCTACAAGAAAACGGGGCTGTCAGGGCCCAAGCAAAACGGCTCCACAGACGCGACTCAAGACTAAAAGCCTTCCTGTTAAACCACCCGACTGCACGCTATCATTCTACGATAGGCTCTGCAACAGTCTATGGACTAAGCTACGCACCAGGGGATGGCTCTACAAGCTGGTGACTAAAGAAGCGGCGGCATGGATTCGCCCTGCCGTCCGGCGCCAACTGAGCGGAGACCCACCCCGAGCTCCCAGAGCGGCCCTCCGACAGAGTCAAGGTGAGAGAACGGAGTGTCGGGAAACGGAGACATACCTCTCGGGTGCCGGCGCTGGCCCCCACACGCACCAACGCAGGACCATCACACACGCCCGACCCACTCACCACTCAAACCAACTACTCAACAACCAACAATACACGTCCCTGCATGTCCAGACCTACACCAACAGCTGCGAGGATGGCCGACAAACGGCACAGTCATCGACAGGGGACCGACACGGACAGAGAGCCACCCCAGAAGACGGCCACTCACTCTACCAACGCCTTGGACCCACCTGCCAAAACATCCGGGTTTTACCCATAGCAGGTATCGGATGAATTGGGGCATAAGGACTGAGCTGTACAGCACACCCGTTGTCTCAGCTTACCATTCCCAGCTCATACAAGTGAGGGGGCCATGCCGTTGTGTGGTGTTGGAGCACTACCAAGAACTGATGCTAGATGTAAATACCTTGCTTCTCATTACTTTCTTTCCTCGCAGTCTGGTTTGGCCCTAGCCTACATGTAATCCTAAGCATAGACCAAAAATGTTCTCGTTTTCATTTTTATTTTACTTTAATTTTTATTATCAAAGCTTTCAATGTTTAGACCACTGTCTAGCAAATGCATGCCTATATGTAACGGAGTTGCAAGCAACATACAGTTTAAATATCGTCACATGTGCAGCTGCCTATTGCCAAAAATTGTGAAGCTAACTAGCGCATTTACTCAGCATGTTTTCTTCCACGCATGCCCTAATTACGCAGACATGCTTACCTAACATTTTATTCTATTTTATTTTTATCACCATATTGCAGCTATCCCGATAACTTAGACATGTCATTAGCGCAGGTACTTCAAGCATGCATCAAGTAACCAGCGAATAGAATAAGATACCTGTACATAATCTTAACTATAAGCCTACTTTGTCGGGAAACATGTATTGCCTAGCAAATACTATATGTCTAGTAACCCAACCGATACTTTAAACGTGTACCTTACAGCGATGTTAATTTATGTTATGTTAAGAAAACACCTAAGCAAAGTTCATCAATATTGTTTGTAACCATACAAAAATGTGCCTGACCTACCAAGTACCTATGCACTCAACTGTTTATACTACGCTAGAGGACTGCCTTTGGGGTACCTCACAAGCGAACGTTGTAAACCTACGCACTTCAAAAATAAAGAATTAAAAAAAATAAAAAAATAAAACAGTGTGTGCCAATGACTGTATATGTGTGCCAATGACTGTGTATCTGTCAATGAATTTATAACCCCCTATTTTTAAGAGATCTACACTATGATTTGTTATTTATATTTTTAGGTCACTTGAATTGTTTATATTGATTTATTTAAGGTATAATTTTATTAATTTGAATAAGCGCTGCACTTTTTTTTTTCTCTGTGACTTTTTGGTGTATTTGGGAAAGGTTGGACAATCTTTTTCATTTTTTTCTTTTTTTTTTATATTTGATATACGTTTGGATGCCTGACTGATTGGAAAACATTCTGTCTGTTACATATGTTTGTGAGTAAATAATTTCCTCACAGCCCCCACCTTTTCCGAACCCCTTTATTTCTGTCAATTTGAACCTGCTCAAAAGTTTGAATAGAAATAAAAATAGATAATAGATAATCAGATAGATAGAAAAAACCCCAGACTAAAACGTTTTTGAGAGTCGATCTAGTACATTAAATATTTGCTGCTAAATATTCAGTGTTCAGCACTAAAAATCTTCAGTACACATCTCCATGCAGATAATTTATAAATACATGTAATTTAATTAGCTGTTTTGCATGATTTAAGTATCTAACCTTGTAATTTTATTGTATTGTTTGTGTGCTTCAGGGCATAGCTTGTAAATGAGAGACATTTGAATGTGTTCTTCCTGGTAAAACATTTTATAAATATATATTGTTGACTTGTTTGATAAATCTGCTTTGTGACATTGTTTTGCTTTGTTGAAATTTAGAACTGTTAATTACAATAGTGCTTTGTAAATGCATAAATAACTCGTTACTATGTTTTATACGAATTTACAAAAAAAAAAACCTAGATTCAGCATACAGCAGGCCTAGAATTATGTGTGCTAATGTTTGACTACTTTGGTAGTATCTCTCTCTCTCTTTGTTTGATGCAGTGATAGTTACATTTTTAAATTCTTAAAAAGTATTTTTCGAAATAATCCCTTTTAATTATGTTCTACCTTTTCGAGTGCCAAATCCAATATCTGTTGTAAAAATTGTTATTCAACCACCTTAAAAAACTACCATTTTCAGTGTATCCAAAAGAGATAAAACACTCCTTCTGGATTCCAAATGTAGATTGTTTTCCACAAGTACGCTGCTTAGTAGATCAGAGGTTTTGCACACACTGTCATTTGAGTGGAGACATCCGATTTGAAAGAGTAACAGTTCGAGAGTTTGAGACAGAATATTGAAAGTGACCCAGTGCAGTAGATAAGTGAGTTGTTGGCATTACTGTGAGTTGAGCTTTAAAAAAATGAGTGTGATATTAAAGGACCACTATAGTGCCAGGAAAACAAACTTGTTTTCCTGGCACTATAGTGCCCTGAGGGTCAGTGGTGTATTCTGGTTTTGTGCTGCCCTAGGCAGGACAAAATCAGGCGCCCCCCTCCCCCCCCGCGCCACCCTACCCAACCCTTCCCCCCGCCCCGCATTCTAAATACACACACACACATTCACTGACAGATACACACACTAACAGACACACTCACACTCAGTAACAGACACACTAACAGACACACACTCACTCACTAGCAGACACACACACTCACAGGCAAACACACACACAGTCAGACACACACACAGTCAGACACACACACAGTCAGACACACACACAGACTAACAGACACACACACAGTCAGACACACACACAGACTAACAGACACACACACAGACTAACAGACACACACACAGACTAACAGACACACACACAGACTAACAGACACTCTCACAGTCACAGACACTCTCGCAGACACTCTCGCAGACACTCTCGCAGACACTCACGCAGACACTCACAGACTCACTCTCACAGACTCACTCTCACAGACTCACTCTCACAGACTCACTCTCACAGACTCACTCTCACAGACTCACTCTCACACTCACAGACTCACACTCACAGACTCACACTCACAGACTCACTCTCACAGACTCACTCTCACAGACTCACTCTCACAGACTCAGACACTCACAGACTCAGACACTCACAGACTCACTCTCACAGACTCACTCTCACAGACTCACTCTCACAGACTCACTCTCACAGACTCACACTCACAGACTCACTCTCACACTCACAGACTCACTCTCACACTCACAGACTCACTCTCACACTCAGACGCACTCTCACAGACTCACACTCACACACTCACCCACATTAAAAATTTTTTTTTTATTTATTTAAACACCCCCCCCAGCCTCCTTACCTTTGGGAATGCTGGGGGGGGGGGGTGTCTCTGCAGAGGTGTGTTTCCCTGGTGGTCCAGTGGCTGCTGGGCGGCGCGGCCGGCGAGGGAGCAGTTCCTCTGAGCTCTCTGCTCAGCTCCCTCGCGCGCCGCCCGCAGAGTGAGGCTGGGAGCCGGAATATGACGTCATATTCCGGCTCCGCCTTCCAGCCTCACTCTGCGGGCGGCGCGCGAGGGAGCTGAGCAGAGAGCTCAGAGGAAGTGCTCCCTCGCCGGCCGCGCCGCCCAGCAGCCACTGGACCACCAGGGAAACACTCCTCTGGAAGTGCTCCCTCGCCGCCCGACCGCCCAGCATGTCAGTTAGCCGCGAGGCTAACAAGACATTTGCCCTGGGCATTTGGGGGCGGCGTTTTTTGCCGCCCCCTGGAAAATGCCGCCCAAGGCAAATGCCTTGTTTGCCTCGCGGCTAATACGCCCATGCTGAGGGTGCCACCACCCTCAGGGTCCCACTCCCACCTGGGTTGAAGGGGGTTAAACACTCTCCTCCTCCTTCGGTCGTCATCGGCTGAATGCGCATGCGCTGGATTAACCCATTTGTAAACATAGCAGTTTCCTCTGAAACTGCTATGTTTACAGCAGGCAGGGTTAATCCTAGATGGACCTGGCACCCAGACCACTTCATTAAGCTGAAGTGGTGTGGGTGCCTAAAGTGGTCCTTTAAGGGAACAGAAGAGAAGGCATGGAATCCAGTTACTGGAAGCTGTAAAACGTAGTGGTGGGTCCATCCAAGTGAGAGCAGGGGCACATGGCAGTAGTCTGCAGTAGTCTGAATGAAAAAGCCAGCATATGACACAGGATGGAAGCAGATCAGCAGGAAGAGACAAGTGAGGCTACAAAGCAAAACAGTTATGCACGTGCAAACATCCAGAGTAAGACGCAATAAGCGAGCAATGCGGGAATCCACATAGCAATTTAGTTTAACTTGGAAACATTAATCAGAAGAACCTGAAACAATGACGTACTAAACTGATTACTACGATCTCACTCAGAAAGGGATATTAAGCAGAGTTAACCTCTGCTTAGGAGACATTCTGACAGGTTGACTGACGCTCTGTGATAGAAAATGGGGTCAAAAAATTTAAATGCCTAAGCTAGGCTATACTGGTTGAGTAGACGCATGTCAAAGAAAATGCGCAAAGCCTCTATTTTTTAAAAAATCCTGCTAGTTTCCACTAATTGACAAGCTATTCTGCAAGGCCTGTTTAATACGCTTGCAGTCTGTGAGCCATTGTTACAGTGGATTGATTCCTTATTACTGCAATTATGTACACACGATCATTTAATGAAAAGGCGCTGCCATTTTGTCTATTAATGAAATCTGTTTGTGTTTAGTTTAACAAGTCATAGAAAATGCTAGCTACATTTTTTCAGTAATTGCAGCCAATGAAAATACATAATTAATCTAGCATTGTGTAAAGTGACAAACACAACTCTCACTGAGCTGGGATTCACATATAGAAAACTAGCAGCGGTGTCTGTGTGTATGCTATATGTACTAGGAGTTTTCTGGTATCTGAAACATGATATATTCCGTGGTACCTACCTTTAGTTTACTTTCAGATTCACTGTTTAATGCTCCCACAATTGTTTTTGTATATTACGATTGTGTACATTACTCCAATAAAGTGGAATTTGTCATACCCATTTTATCAGAGCTGTTAGTTGTGTCTGGATTTCCTAGTGACACCTATTAAACCACTGGTGGAACCAACAAATCAATTATTGCCTACTAGAATAAACAAGGCTACAATACACTCCAGCAGTGGTGCCTCCAAACCTGGACTAATATGTCACCTTTCTGGAGTGACAAGATGATTGAGACTCTAGTGATGGCACTTTTCCTCAACTATTACATGTCTTAAGAAGGCTAGCTTTCTGTCAGTTTTATATAGAATAGACCTAAGCCTAACCTCGACAATCTCCATAGGTAAACTCAAGTTTTACTTAGCTTTTATAGTATTTGCTTAAAATTTGCACATGCAATAGAATTTCGGAACTGGAACCTTACCCCCTTACTCGAACTATTTCGGTATTCAAACATAAAATTGGAGAAACAAATGTCTTGGTACCCAAACAAAGCTCAGTATTAGAACAAAATCACACAGCATTAACCTCCTTGGCACCTCGTTAGAACCTCGTCGGGATGACGCATCAGCCTCCTAGCACTAGACAAAGCGAACAGAGCTCCATTCTGTCAGTGAACAGAGCTCCATTCTGTCAGCAAACAACTCCATTCTGTCAGCAAACAGAGCTGACAGATAAAGTGAAGTTACATTTTCATTTCATGTACATTGTGTTTATTGTTTTTCTTTATGATTTTATGCAAATAAGGTATTATTAAACTTTAAAATTTGTGTTAAAATGACTTAATACTGGGGGTCTGGAACGGATTAATCTAATTTACATTAATTTCTTATGAAAATATTTCAAACAAATCGGTTCTCAAACAGCTTTCTAGAATGGATTAAGTTTGAGTGCTGAGGTTCCACTGAAATGAATAAAATGTACAAACAAACAATATTAAGCATTAACCTTGTCCATGATATAAAAAACATATGTAAAGTAAGATACATGTCACGTTTATAACCTTTGAGAACCTTAAGTCATACATTTAATAATGTTCTCTGGTTAGGAACATTCAATTTTTATCTGGAACACCTAGGGTATGGGCTACTGTATGTCAGGATTATATTGATCCAGCATGCAGAATAGTATCACATGCTAGAACTAAGGGTAATGTCTTACCGTACCTTAGAATGGCCGGACTTAACGTACTCGAGAATAGTCCGAAAACTAGCCGAGGTCAAGGGTACCAGAAGTCAGGGAAGTCGAAAACCAGAAAAACAAGTTTAGGAACACACTCTCGGATAACCATCTAAGGGAAACCACGACAGGTGTCAGGATCATATCCTGACAAACAAGACTGATGTTCCTTTTATTTCTCTTCCTTTAAAACAAGTTCCTGCTCTGAGTTTATTATTTACCACAAGTGGCTTCCCTTGCCTCTAGTTCTGGAATGTCACCTGCTCATGTTTAATTACTTGCTTCAGCTACAAAGGGCTACACCCAACTAACCTCAAGGCCTTTACATTGAAGTTGGTGATTTGCCTGAAAGACCTCAGTTCCTGGCTCCTGTGAACCTGCTCCAGACTTACCTTCAACCCTGCTCCACTCTTACGTATGATTTTGACCTCTGCCTCTGTTACCAGCCTTCCTGTGTTACAAGCCTGCCTCTGTTATTAGCCTTCCACTGTTACCAGCCCGCCTCTGTAACCAGCCTGCCTTTGATACCAACCTGCCTTTGTTTCAACCTTACCTGGAGATCACAGACTTTCTTTATTATTTGCAAGTATCCTGTTTTGTGGCATATTGCCTTAATTTATTTTTTTCTCAAGTTTCATAATATGTCTAAAAGCACCAATAAAGTCTCAAATAACAACCCTGGTCAAAGTCTCCTATCTGACCTGCTCAAGATCATGACAATAGGGCAATATTATTGCGTGGGTTCGCAGCGGCCAGCGTGCACTGACATGCCGCACAAGCCAGTCATCAATGCAGAAGACCGCCGAGCGGCACTCCCCTCGATCTTCTGAAGGTAATTATCTCCATTTTAGCCACATGGATACAAAGGATACATGACACTGTATCAGTGAGTTAGGTCTTTTTTTTTTTTTTTTTTAAACTTGGCCCTAATGTAAAGACCTAGGAAGCAAATTCAGGTAACAAAAGTAGATTGATGACCTGTTACTGTCCCGTTCTTGCACCAACATCCCAGACTCCCACCTGCAGGACTTCTCCATGGTTGCCCCTTCCTTAAGGAATGCACTCCAGCAGCAGATTTGAATCTCCCAGTCTCTGCAGACCTTCAAAAAATCCCTAATAAAAATCATCTCACCCTTTAACTCCTCATCCCTTATTTTCTTCCTCTACTTTTTCCCACGTACTGTGCTCCTTACTACCAAACACCCCCACCCATCCCTTAGATACAAACTGATCACTTAATTCCCTACGTGCAATTCTACCTCATTCTTTTAGATTGTAAGGTCATTTGGGCAGTTTCCCTCTTCGCCTGCTACTCCAAAACAAAACAATCATGTTTTGTTGGAATTTAGTGCTTGTTTTGTTTACCTATTGTACAAAGCTGCTGAATATGTTGGCGCTATATAGATAACTGTCATTGTAATTAATGTCCTTTCGCTAATTGGGTGCCTCTATTGAGGAAACACAAACACTAGAAGTGGGTCCCACGATTGCAGAAATTGCACTGGGAAATGTCTGATAGACCAGCTTAAACTAGCTTAATGTGTTAAAGGCCATACTGCCTAAAGATACAGCTAAGAATGCCAAGATTTGTGATCAACAGAAGGGCAAATAGAAGCCATTAAACGTTCCTGTGAACAGCAGACCTGTTATTGCTGAGTTGGGTGCTTATTAAAGTAACTGTGACTAAATTTGAATCTTGAATGTAAAAAAAGTATGAAAACAAAAAAAAGTCAGTAGTCTTGTTAAAGGGTACGCTAGAGCTGATGTTTCTGACATTAAATCTGAAGAACCAGATAAAGAAAATTGTTCAAAATTGTTTTGATTCCTTGGCAACATTCTCACTCATAAAGCAACCTTATATTATAGTAATGATTCCAAGAAAAGGAATAGACCCATACTTTTCAGGATTAACTCACGTGTCTCATTGTATTTAGGATGTGATGGGTTAATTCTTGTAGATAAAAAAACAAAAACTGAAATGGTAACAGCGTATAATGTCACTGTGTGCTAGTAACTTAATGGTTTAAATGAATTTACAACCACTTTACCTAGAGATCTGATAATAAACATGACTACTCCTTATTATCGGGGCAATATGACTAGAAACGGTAATTACAGAGAGATTTGAGATAAACCGCAATACTTGTAATGGAGTTTAGGTTCCAGGAAGGTTCACTGACTGAAATTACGTGGCATGGTTTTTACAAGGCATCAGATATGAAATTCATACACAAGGTTATTCAGTAAACAATGGGAAATGACCGGATCCAGACCACATTGACAATACTCATATTTACTGAAACTGAATAGCTGTTGGAATTTGGTCTCCTTTGCTAATCTGCAAAAATCACTCAGATGCATTCTGTGTACAGTCTGGATTAAAATCGCTGGCGCTGTTTTCGCGTCCGAATCCTATACAAAGTATAGATTCACAAAACACGATTTGAATAAAATGTGGGATCCGGCATGATGCACATTTGCAAATTCTAATTCTCTTGCAAGCCTGGCCAGTTTCCAAATAATGAATACATGATGCTGAAGGTTTGCAACTGTTTGCCTTGGTGCTCTTAGTGCTGCCGGCGCAAACACATAGTTCAGGATTTAAAAAAAACAAAGTCCAGGCCTGGATTTGTAGCATTCAATCTTGATTTTAGCCATCAGGCGGCGTTTGCTCCGGTCAAAATCTGGACCAAATTCAGGCCTGTGAACAAGGTCCGGATTTTGCATCTTATTGGCTTTTGCCGCGTTTGATACGTGGCCATTCTGATTGTGAATTACCCAGACAATGTTTGTTATTAAATTAATTATCTAGATTCTCACAGGTAATTAGACCTGGTTACACTGAAATCAGAAACATGTGCACAGGAAGACATTGTTATTGTATACTTTAAGCCAGGTTTGGGAGACGTTTAGTACCCTTTTTTTTTTCTTTTTTTATATATTTATTTTTTATTTAAATAAATATTCTATGTCCCCCCTCCCTTCTTACCTTTACTGGGGGAGGGGGGACATTTCCCTGGTGGTCCAGTGGGCGATTCATTGGTGGTGCCAGTGGGGAGAGTGAACTCTAGCCCACGCTCCCGGGCTAGAGTTCACTCTCGCGAGATTTGGAGCGTTGCCGTGGTAACCGCGGCAATGCTCCAAATCTCGCGAGAGGAGGACCCGGAGGAGCTGCAGCCTGACCTCCGGGTCCTCCCTCTAACTCCCTCCCTCCCCCGCCGGCCGCCAGCACAGTGCCTGCGGACCGGGGAGGGAGATCTGTGATCTCCCCTCCGGTCCGCACGCACATTTAAGGGCTGGCAGGGGAGGGGGAGGGGGAGGGAGAGGGAGAGGGAGACCGTCGGTATTCTCGGGGGGGGCAATTGCCCCGTTGCCCCCCCCCTGGATCCGCCACTGGTCTTGCCCCTCAGGGCAGCCATGATTTGGGCCTTCTTCTGTTGTAGGGAGCAGAGCAGGATTACATCCCCGATCAGAGGTGTTGTTTGTGACGCCCGTGTAGGGAGGTGATATAACCCTGCCAGGGCGATCTTTTTGGCTACAGCCAGAGGCAATACGAAGGCGAGGAGCCTTCTTATGTAGTGTGGCATTTCATCAATGGTTACTGTTGTGGGTATGCCACGGATTTTAATATGGTTCCATCAGTATCTGTCCTCTTGGGCTGACAGCTGCAGTGAGAATGCCTGTTGCGTGGATTTAAGTTGTAGTATGTTTTTGTTCATTGTAGCCATTCCACTTTGTATGTACAGAATGTCAACCTCTGCTGTGTGCACACTATCAGTGACCTGCTGCATTCCTGTGTTGAATAGTGCTAGCTCTGCTGCTAGGGTTTTCTGGAATTCATGCAGCATGTTCTGCAGGTCTTGTTTTGTGGCAGGGCTGGATTTTGGGTGCTCAGAGGTGCAGGTTGTGCAGGAGGCGAGGTCTGGGCTGGCTGTGGAGAGGGAACTGAGGGGACTGGGCCTTCTTCGGTGGCCATCTTTGGGCGCGCTTGGTGCTGTAACAGTGTTCCAATAACCCCCTGATCGTCCGGAGCACCTGGCTACCACCACCCACCCCTGCTCCTTTTAAATGTTTATACCACCCATTGTACAGCGCTACGGAATTTGTTGGTGCTATATAAATAATAAAATAATAATAATAATAATACCATAAATCTCAATTTGGATTACATCACCATAAATTATATCATCTAGCATTATGTGCACCCTTATGCAGCTTTTCTAGAATGCCTTTCATATTCGTAGTTACTAATTTATTTCCTCATTTTCTTTCCTTTGCTTCAGTGTATGTTTTACATTTAGATTGTAAGCTCATGGACCTTCCTTCCTACGTAGAACTTTATAAGAAGCTGGTACAAAAGTGAGATCAAGCCCCCACACAGTATATTTATTTCAGTGTGTCTAATTATATATTATACTGTCCATAATCCAATCTGTGAGTAATTGCTACATTTCGTAGAGCGCTTGAGATAAGAGTGCAGCATAGAAACTATTGAAAAAATAAATTAAATCTTTATTGTGCAAATTAGTGGGAAGGAAAACAAAGATTTTTCTGTATAAGTTGGAAATCCCTCTGCTGGTGAAATGGTCCTACAACACAGCAGGGTTGCTTATATTTTGAGATGTGGTTCTCTTCTCCCTAGGGAACGAAAGGTATTTTAATGTGAGCCACATGGATGAAAACAGACTGAAAATATCTGCTGGCTGCAAGCAGTGTTCTCTGTTCAAGCTATTTGCCTTCTTGCCTTCTAAAAGAAGCTTCTGTCTAGTTCATTGCCAGAGGAGGAGAAATTATGGGCTGCAATGAATGAGTAATGATTTACTAAGAACACTTTGCATGAAAGGAAAGTTTAAAATTATGATCCAGACCTATTCTGCCTCCCAAAAGAGATGGGTTCTTTGGCTTCAAATAATTGCAACCAGGCAGGAGTGAAATACAGTCCTTGTAATTCAGTGCAGGGGATAAGACATATATTTGAAGTGAAAAGTGGGATGCCTTAATGAATAAATGAATAAAATGGAACCCATGTGGTTTCAATAAAAGTGAATAATGCTTGTATCTTCCAGTTCTCCATTGTGAGGGTTATCAAGGACAATGGTTGGAATTTCCTCGAGTGCTGTGTTGTGCGTTGCACAAACTCTGCGAATGATCATCTTTTGATATCACACAAATGCATTTCAGCCAATATGTTACAGAGTAACAGAGCTTGCAAAGAGATTTAACTGATTCAACACAATTCATAATAAATGTTATGCATTCACCAAGTGAGATATTTTAATGTACTAACCGTTTTCATATTCCTGTGTATTTATAGTGCATTAGTGTCATTGTCCACTGGAAGAAACATATCATGGAGCTAACATAATCACATGTGATAGTTAGATTTGCTTGAGAAATGTTTCTGTGCATCCTTGTGGGGACTTTCACCCACTTTGGGCAAGCTTCACTCCTCTAACCTCAAGCGTCCATTATTAAATATAATAATTTAACCCATTCCACTTATCTAAATACAATTCAACGGTGGTCTTTACCATAACACGCTGGGACTGTTAGTACCATGCATTACGGTAAGAGAGCCTCTACAGCTTAAAGTACATTGGCTGTAATGAAGCAGAAAGCAAGGGAGGATTTCAGGCACACTACAGAGCTTCTTTCTTAAATGCAATAGCACACTGAAGTGCCTTGTATACTGAAGATATACAGTATTAGCCTTTGGGACATACAGACATTATGTTAACATCCACATAGCATTTGTGAGAATCTGCATTCCCAAGAATGCCATCAGTTTTCCTACAAATAACCATGTGATTAACTTATGTTAACTTAGCCCTACATTCATCAAATATGCATTTGGAAGCTGTGAAAAATTAAAGTAAATGTAGAAATTCACACCTTTTTAACCTGTAACTGGGTGCCTCAATATTCGTTATTAGCTCTGTCCTTTGCATTTTTAATTTCTCCTCTTTATTTGAAATGTTTGCCTTGGCTTGCCTCTTTGGAATGTAATGTAATTTGCTAAATCATTAATATCCATTTGAGTGAAAGCAAAGCATCTCATGAAAAAGGTTAGAACAAATTATAGGTGATTTCCAACGTTTTATTCAATAATGATGTTTTCAAGGAGTAACAGTTCGGATTTAAAGGATGAACAAACAAATAAAAAAATAGAACTCTTTATATGATTTTAACCCCTTAAGGACCAAACTTCTGGAATAAAAGGGAATCATGACATGTCACACATGTCGTGTGTCCTTAAGGGGTTAAAGAAATGCTCTGGTATTTAAAAAAAAAAATATATATATATATATTGGTAGACGATGGGCTATAACTAGTGTTGTCGCGAACCCGAAATTTTCGGTTCGCGAACGGCGAACGCGAACTTCCTCAAATGTTCGCGAACCGCGCGAACCGCCATTGACTTCAATGGGCAGGCGAATTTTAAAACCAACAGGGACTCTTTCTGGCCACAAAAGTGATGGAAACGTTGTTTCAAGGGGACTAACACCTGGACTATGGCATGCCGGAGGGGGATCCATGGCAAAACTCCCATGGAAAATTACACAGTTGATGCAGAGTCTGCTTTTAATCCATAAAGGGCAGAAATCACCTAACATTGACACCTGTCCTCACTGACTGTGCAAATGGGCAAGGCATCCAACCTGACACAGAAGCTGGCAGGCAGGCAACTGCTCTTCTATTACAGTGAAAACAAATTATTTATTTAAAATCTAAAGCTTAACCAATTGTTAAAACAGATATGAGTGGTGGCACTGACTGTGCAAATGGGCAAGGCATCCAACCTGACACAGAAGCTGGCAGGCAGGCAACTGCTCTTCTATTACAGTGAAAACAAATTATTTATTTAAAATCTAAAGCTTAACCAATTGTTAAAACAGATATGAGTGGTGGCACTGGGCAAGTAGGCACAGTATCCAATGTGAACCTCACACAGAAGCTGGCAGGCAGGCACCTGCAATTACATTACACAGGAAAAAAAAAAAAAGCAGCCTGATGTTATAGCCCTAAAAAGGGCTTTTTGGGGTGCTGTCCTTACAGCAGAGATCAGATGAGTCCTTCAGGATTGTAGTGGACACTGAATACCCTAGCCTAGCTATCAATTTCCCTATCAAATGAACAGCAGCTACACTTTCCCTCCTCTCACTAAGCATGCAGCTTCAGAATGAATCAAAAATGGATGCTGGGAGGAAGGTTGGAGGGTGTGGAAGGGAGGGAGTGCTGCTGATTGGCTGGAATGTGTCTGCTGACCGAGAGGCACAGGGTCAAAGTTTGCCCAATGATGACGAATAGGGGGCGGATCGAACCGCCCATGTGTTCGCCCGCGGCGGCGAACGCGAACACGCTAAGTTCGCCGGGAACTGTTCGCCGGCGGACAGTTCGGTACATCACTAGCTATAACATAAAAAGACAGAGTGGATTGAAAGGATACATATCCCTTGTTATCGGCTCCTTTAAGCCTTCACCGATAACTTTAAAACTACGGTTCTAGTTTAACAGATTTGACAGAACCATGTGCTTAGGCATCTCTTACAGCTTTTTCAGCTAAAGTCCAAATGACAACTGACCTTCGATAACCTGTGCCCCCTTATCATTTTTTTTAAATGTAACCCCTGCTGATCCATGTCAGAGAGTCATGAACTTCCTTTCCATATGCCTTCTTGAATCTCTGTGTGTCAAATGGTTTATAGCATTTTATTGTCCTGGAGACCATGTGAGTGCTTTCTAAGTACTAGTAATAAATGTTACACTTAATAAGTGTGGCTTATTACTGAACATGACCCTGGGTACGAAAGCTAAGGCGGTATCACATTACTGTACATTGAGAGCATGTTCTATTACAACATTAGTCACACACAGTGAAATGAAAACAGAAAACATATGCAGATATTCTGCACAGTTTCTCATTTACATTGTGTATTTGTGTTTTCTTTCCTTCTGTGGTGATTTAGTAATTTGCACACCATTACGGGGATACTCTAAGCACTAAAACAACGTTTAGCTAAATGAAGTAGTTTGGCATACAGATCATGCCAAAGCTCAATTCTCTGCCATTTATGACATAAATCACTTTGTTTATATAGCCTTAGCCACACCTCCCCTGACTGGGACTCAAACAGCCTCCCAGCACACTTGAAAAAGAGTCTACATTTTGTTAACAAATTGCACAGCGTGTTTAATTTTTACATTTCTTACCTCCTGCTCTATTAATTGCCTGCTAGAGCTTAATGGAGCCCCACATGTAATTAAATGTCAATTTACAGAGCAGGAGATTTAAAAAATAAATAAATAAACAACTCTAAAGTAAACATACTGTGCTGTAAAACCTTATTTAAACCTCTTTTTCTAATGGATGCTGTGTGAGTCAGAGCTACGAGAGGTGTGGATAGTGTTGTATATACAGAAGCAAAAAGTGATTCTGTTGTCAAATATCCCCATTCTATACTTTTGATATAAAGTGATGGAAAATACAGGCAATCATTTTAAGGGCCTTACCTTTTTTTCGATGTATACCTTTAAAAAAAAAAAAAAAAAATATTACAAGGAAAAGAGAATATCTTACATGGTGCAGGACATAATATGCAAACAATAATGTGAAATGTTAGAACATAAAACAATGAGAAATTATAAGATAGGAAACAGAAAATAATGGAGGACAAAAGACACAAGCCTCTGGACACAATCAATCATTAATGGATATGCATTGAAGAAATAACTTTGTGCCAAATAGAGCAGACAAGGAGAAAGCGGGCAAGTATGCACATAGATAAAGCTCTTCATGGCATTTGGATTTAGCCCTGTCTAATACTAAGGCTTGAGCAGGGGGTAAGGACTGTTTCCGCAGTCATTAAATACATGTTTTAGCTGAAACAAGAACATGTAGGACCCTTTTGACTTCCAGGGACTTGGAATGAGGCAGCAAGCAGGTTAATGAGATAATGTTCAGGGAGGGCAGTGAGACAGTCATGTGCAAGGATAACTTGTATAACTAACCAAAATTGAGATAGATGGTTATATAATTTTTATGAGATGTACGTAGATGACATCCAATTATTTGGGAGGATAGTGCAGGATTGGTAAAACAGATAAATTGCAATAAACTTATTTTTTTCTTTTATTAAGACAACATGTTGAGGAGACGGACTATCTCGGATTGAAACACCTGCTCAATATTAACTCATGCTTATTTGAAACAGTTAATTTTAAAACAAAACAACTTACAATGCCATTATTTGGGCATCTAACTTTCCTGCTAACTATTTACAATCTTCCTGGGGATTAATCTGGTTAGGGAGAAATTGTTACAGTTTAGAATTATTTCAAGATCACCTTTTCCTAATGGAGAATTAAAGAATTAAAAAACAAAAGGGTATAGAAACACAAGTAAATCTAGGCAAGACAAAAAAACAAAAACAAAGAAAAACCCAAAGTAAAGATTTGTATAAAACAAGAATCCATATATTCTGAACTAATTTTAGGGCACACTATTAGTATATAACACACATCATTCACAAAAGCTAAGCAGCTTGAGATATGGATGGTATTTTGTGATTTATTCACAGTGGTACAGTCTATCGAGATATAGATGTGTTTTACATAGAGGGGTCACATGTTTGGCAAGTAGAGCACAGTCCATTGAGAATTTGGTCTCCAGTAATCACTGTGGGATATGTCAAAGGTACCAAAAGTGAAATGAAACATAGATAACTTGTTGTGGCACATCTAGATGTAGTTCGACATGTAAAAATCTGTAACTTTGTTTTGAAAGGTTTAAATGTATCTCTACCACATCTCAGATAGAATGAGATAAATAACTTAATGACTTACAATTCCAGGTATACACTGTCCATTTGACCAGTGGTGAGTAATGATCACCAGCTTCTCTGGCAGCAGGCTTTTTTCACTTCTCTCGTGAGCAACGCTCAGACCAGCATGCTCACAGGAGGAACTTCCTCCCAGGTCCTCTCTCCCTCCCGCCCTCTCTCTCTCTAATGAAGGGCCCAAAACAAGTAAGCAGGGCTGACTCTACCTGGGCCGGCAGGGGAGATCAAAGGATGCTTGTGGGACCCCGGGAAAGTGCCCAACATGCCCATGCGGAAAGATGTCCTTAGTTGTATGGCACTATTTTAGAAACAGCTATTTAAGACTTTAGTAGGGCTGTATAGCCAATAAGGCCTTCAGCCAGCTAAAAGTTTGAGCCTTTCATTGAGCAATCGTAAGCGCTGAAACACAATAACAGAATACAAAATGAATAAATAACCTATGAAAAATAAACAATAAAGGGGATTTCCATCAGTTGACCTCTGTGCAAGAGGCAGTGTCCTCGAAAACGAGGTTGCGGTCACAGGGTGTACCATGAGTGAACAGTTCAGGTCTCTGCTCGGGTTTTTGCAGAAGTTCAGGCTAAGCGTGGTGTAAACTTCATGATCTTCGTGGGGTCCAGATGGGACAAGCTTGGTGCCGCAGTGTTAGGTGACTGAAGAAGACCCAGCTTGTTCAGGAGGGTCTCCAGTTCCTCATAACTTTTTTGCCCTATGGGTAGTCCCTTGGTGGGTTAATGAGAGTTCCTTGTGAGATCCGTAATAATTTGTAGTGTAGTACCCTCAAAGTGAATCGAGGTTTTATCCCTGACTGTTGCAAGGGGGAGAGCTTTGTCCTGAATGATTGGATCCCGACGATGAGGTCGGAAGCTGCTGAGGCCGGAGCGGTCACCGGTTTGGTATATGGAACAAGCCATTCACCAATTTGGCTTGCTTGTGCTGTAATACCATCGTAAGTAGGTGTTGAATAAAGTGTGGTTAGCCAGCCAGGTCCGCAGCTTCAGGTATGCCTCTAATCTTCACATTATAGTGCCCCTGCATGTCTTCAATAGCTTCAAATCTTTCGGAGGTGAGGAGCTGTTGCTGTTGCTGTTGCAGTGCCTCCAGTTTCTTCTCCACTGAGGTAAGCCTGGTATCAGTACTGGTGGCGGTAGTTTCCAGCTGGGTAAGTCTGGAAGCTGACTATGTCAGTGTCGATATTTGCCCAAAGCTCTGGCAGCATAGATTTCAGGAGGGCTGCAGTGATTGGATCTTTGTCTTCTAGGGCTGTCATTGAAGGTCTTGGCAACGTGTCTGTCGAGGCCCCTGCTCCTGTATATGGGAACAAGTCGGAGGTGGATAATGAAGATCCCTCATCTCCCAGCATCGTATTGGCCCATACGGCCTGTTGGGCTCTGTGGAGAAGATCCCCAATATCTCTGCTAGCAGGACCTTTATCTACTTTTGCCTTTTTAGATTTGCAACCTATGGCACCCTGTTAGTGTAGACAAGGATATTCTGACCTTATATTTGCCCAAATTCCGCCTTAAAATCACTGTATTTAGGTATCAGGAGCAGGAACTCTAAGAAGTCCACAGTTGGCTCTGTCCCCTTCCCCCTCCCTCCCCCCCCCCCCCCCACAAAATATGTGATTTTAATACAAAATTCAGCATTGTGTCTATTATAAATTATTTGAATAAAATAAAATACTCACACTGTGTTAGAACAGACCCAAAATATAATAAGTTTTTAGAATGATTGTTTCTTTGTTTGAAGTTTTGATTTCTTCTTTGACTAACTTTATCTAATCTCAAACAAGAAGCAGGCATTTAAAACAGGAGATAAGAACTTCTAAAGTAAATACACTGTCTTAAGATATGTTTGAAAATTAAACCTTTTTCAGGAAATTTGTAAGGAGCCTATGTTATTGACAGGCCACAAAATTAAAACGACCTGCCTAAAATTGTGTAGGTCTCCCCGTACTGCCCAAACAGCTCTGATGCGTCATGTACTTCACAAGACCTCTGAATGTGTCCTGTGGTATCTGGAACCAAGATATTCACAGCAGATCCTTTAAGTCTGGCAAGTTGCAAGGTGGGGCTTCCATGGATCGGTTTTATTGTTTCAGCACTTCCCACAGATGCTCAATCAGATTGAGATCTAGAAAACTTGGAGGCCAAGGCAACATCTTAAACTTCTGTCATGTTCTGCAAACCATTCCTGAACAATTTTTGCACTGTGGCATGATGCATTATCGTGCTGAAAGTGGCCATTGCCTTCAGAAAACACCATTGACATAAAGAAGTGTGATCTAAAGCAAAACGTGATTCATCAGACCAGGCAATCTTCTTCAATTGCTCAATGGTCCACATGTGATGATTCCGTCCTCAGGAAAGGTGCTTTCGGTAGTGGACAGTGGTCATCTTTGCCACCTTTCAATCAAGGCCTGCAGTAGGTTTTCAGCAATTTGAGTTATAGTAGTTCTTCTGTGTTGTAAGATCAAACGGGCTAGCCTTCGCTCCCCACCTGCATCAGTGAGCCTTAAGTGCCCATGACTCGGTTGTCCTCCCTTGCACCACTTTTGGTAGTAACTAACCACTGCATTCCATAAGAATTGCTGTTTGGAGATGCTTTGTCATCTAGTCATCATTACTTGGCCCTTAGCAAAGTCACTCAGATCTTTGTGCTTGCCCATTTTCCTGATTCCAACAGATGAAATTCAGAAACTGACTGTTCACTTGCTGCCTCGTATATCCCATCCCTTGACAGGTGCCATTGCAACGATATAATCAATGTTATTCACTCCACAGCAGTTTTGATATTGTGGCTGATCAGTATATATATTTTCTTGTTTTTTAAAAACTTTTTCTTAAGGTATTATCTTGGGGCTACAAACAATCCCTTAACATTGCTTTTTAGATTCTTTAAAAATAAAATGCAGCTATACATGCTGAAATGATCTACAATAACAGCAACTTCTATTCAGCTTTTCTAGGCAATTATTTCTACAAACAGATAACATCTAGTTTTGATTCTTTATAGCACGGTACTGCTTTAATGCATAGATGAGTCAATATTTCCTGACACAGTTTTATTTTCAAGACACATTTATTAAAAGACGCGTGGAGTGGAAGAAAAGCAAATATGGAAAAACGTGAATGGAACAGCTAGTGATTCATTAGACCTAATGCGCAAATGAGAAACGTCATTGCTTGAGAACATAAAGAATGTCCGTCCGAGATTTCATCATTTAGAGATGAAAGAGCTTAATGGGGAGACTAGGATTATCTGTAAATTGAGAAATACAAATTTGAGTGGCCCAATAAAAATGTTCTATGAAGTTAAAGTTTTATTGCCTGTACAGTTCAGGAACAAAAGCATTGGATTTTTAATGGGTAAAGTGATCAGTCATACAATGAAAATGAATATGGAGTTTTATAATGCAAAATTTTTTGGACATTAATGATAAATGATTTTCCAGAGACCTTGTGGATACACATAACACAGAATTGTAGTGTAAGCACATGTTTTGTTTGTCTTAGTCTCAATTTTAGATTAAAACCGTACTTGGTTAATGTGGTCTTTGAGGTCTTTCATATTTGCACCCCGGTAATAGGCATCACGGGCAGGCAGTCAAAACAATGAAGTAATGTGACATACATTTTCCCAATGCTACAATCAGTCACAACTGACCAAGCAAATTCAGGGAAAAGGAGTCACAGCCTGTTCATCCAAAATCTATGTAGTGTGTGTACAGCTTACACTGTATGTTGAAGATCTTTGCAAAAAAGGGCAGTAATAGCAATATAGGGGAGACAGAGGGAGAGGGAGAGGGAGAGGGAAGGCTGGCCACACGGCCAGCAGACAGCAGGTTGAGCGAAACCGGGCTGCCTGGAACACATAGAGCCCACTCAACTCCGAAAAAATGGCAGCAGTTGACACGAAAATCGAGAGTGGCCAACCGTGTGGAGCCGTGGAGATGCGCGACAGTGCCATGAGCGACACTGGGCTTGCTTGCGAACCACGGGTGAGCGGCCAAGGGCCGTGGGAAGCAACTGGGGAGTGAGGGAGAGAGGATGGGAGCGGCAGAGCCCAGGAGGGAGCTGTGGGAGCGCACAACGTCAGGGCTAGCCGGGGGAGAGCCCCAGGGGAAAGAATAGGGACAGGAAAACCCAAAACCCCAGACAGGGAGCAGGGCACACACTCCACAGTCAACCCAGCAAAAACCCAGTAGATATATAAAAAAAAAAGCCCAGCAAAAACCCAGCCCAGCAAAAAGACACAGTAGATATCAAAACACAGCATGTAAATACAATGATCAAATAACAACCCAGAGCAGACACACTCTCTGAGTTGGTGATTGCTCACCTGGAGGCAGCAGCAAAAAAAGGGGAAGCTGGAGGGTCTGCCTAAGTGGTTGAATATTGCTGTTATTTTGTTCTGATTGGTTGTTTTGAAAAGTTAAGTTAACTATTTCTTTACTGCTGCAGGTTTTCAGTAAAGAAGATAAAGCAAATATGACTCCTCCTGTCTTGCCATAAAATTTTCTATCTGCTACATAAACCAACCTTAAGTCAGATTGTTATAATGAAACATTATAATTGTAAGTTCATCAGCTGTGAACAAGTTAAACACATTTATATTCCTCCACTTAACAGGAGACTGAAAAAAAATGCAGAAAAAAAAAATGACAAAAAGCGAAAGCGTATCAGGAGTGGGTTTATGATCTAATGAACTGAACAACGTCTCAAATGGAATCTTAAATTCAGCAAGCGTGGGTGTAACGTGTTCCATTATTATAATCCCTGCAAATTGCTCTGTGCTAGAGAGCTTTTGTTCTAATGTCAAGTGGTTAAGAACCATGGAAGACAAGATTTCATTACAACTGAGAAACTTAAAACACTACATCCCCTGGGGTGTAATATTAACCCCTTGCTGCTGAAAGGACTTCACTCAGCAGCTCGATCTCCAACAAAAGCTGTTTGATAAACACTATATCATTGATTTGATCAAGATACTTCAATGTTCCTTCCATGCCTTTACCTTTAATTTTATTCTGCTGAACATTTATAAGCACTCAAGGAATAGGTAATACGCCCTAAATATATTTATCTCACATGATCCTTGTTAAAAGCTAGACTCACCGACATTATCCAGCTACCACCATTTTCATGTTAAACAATATGGTAATTATATAGAAAGAGGAACGGGACCCGAGTTCTATTAATGAATGCGCCACTTGGAATATCCTAGATCTTTGATTCACAATGGCTCATTGTGGTCACTTATTTTGATAGACTCTTTTAAACTGTGGACCATTAGAAAGGGGTAAGTACATGACACCAAGGGGTATGGGCAGTGTTAGTGAGACGCGGCATGGTAGCCTCACAATTCTTTCACGCTTTCTATCAGTCGTCATTGTATATTGTGCCGAAAGAGCTTTCATACAAAGTTTCCCTCCTTGCTTCAAGTAAACAGTAACTTCTAAAAAAAATCTCAGATTATAGATGTATAATGCAATTACATAAGGAGACCTATATATTATTATTTATATATCACAAACATATTCTTTATTACTTTACAATGCTATACGTATACCCCATGATGAGCTAAGGCACTCAAAGAAACCGTTTATTATGAGTGAGAATAATGACCATAAAGTGCCTATATATAGACAGAATTAAATTCTAGGTAAACCCACCTTCGCCTCTGAACAGTTAAACAATCAGGACCACACTTTTAGTTTTTTTGCAAAATATCATATATAGCGTTATTTCGAGAATTGTTAGGGTTTCAAAGTGGATTATTTTATACCTAACGGAACTCTATAGGCACTCAGACCACTTCATCTCAATGAAGTGGTCTTGGTGCCATGTGCCCCTTCCTCCTTTTAACCCTGCAGTTGAAGCCATTCTGCCAGCACGTCAATGTTTTCTTTGTAAGGTTAACATGCCCCTTTTGGCTGTCAACATGACAACTGCAAGATGTTCTTCTTTATTGAAATCGCAGAGTAAAAATTTGCAATTTTAATCAGGTGATTTCAGAGAGACCATATGATTTGCACAACATGGCGTTTTGCCTCTCACCCACATTTATCTCCCAATACTTTCCTATGGGAAAGCATTAGATTGGCTGAGATAATCGATCTTGATCATTTCAGCAGAAGAGGAGGAGATTACACAAAGTAATCAGGTGTGTGAGGGATAAATGGTAAAATGCCAAGTTATCTGACTGAGTGCATAGCTAGCTAGAAGTATTTGAAATTCACTTTGAATTACTGAGCAATTCTTACATGGTAAATACCCCTGATAAAAATTCTTATAGTTATACTGTTATCTTAGTCTAAGAGTTATCTTTCATACTTAGCTTTTCTATATTTCCATCTGGAGCTAGAATGCTGGTATTCCTTTGAAGGTAAAGCAGTTTCTCATAAAAAGACGATTTGTTCCCATTTACAAGATTTTGTGATCCGCACAATGGGAAGTGGTGGGTGGCCCTTTTTTGATTGTCCATTCCCATGGCCTCTTAAGCAGCTGGAAATTATTTTCTGTAGAAAGTAAAGATAGTTAAGACTTTCAATGAAAAACAAGGAAGAGATAAAGCAGAAGTGCATGGAAATATCTACTTTGCTAAACATTATCCGCATTGTATTAGCCGTGCTGTTGATGTTCATTAATCAGTTTAGTGCACTGCTACTAATATGCATCGGTGTTGTTGTAGTTAATTATGAAAGGCAGGAAAATCATTGTAATTATGTTAAGATCAGCCTGTCTTTCTCGTGACCTGTGTGTAGGTGAAAATGGTAATACATGTATTTATATCTTGAGATGATGCTTAACTATGGGGATATTCTAAGGATTATTAATTAAAAAAAAAAAAATGATCAAAGTATATACTGCTGCACTTTTCAATTTGGGGAATTAACTGCTTTTCACAATGTAATATTAAAACTGTAACCAGCAAAGCTCTAACCAAAATTAGTCAAAGATCATGGTTGATATGATGTGATGATGTACCGTATATACTCGAGTAGAAGCCGAGTTTTTCAGCACATTTTTTGTGCTGAAAAACCCCAACTCGGCTTATACTCGAGTCACTGTCTGTATTATGGCAACTTACATTGCCATAATACAGACTGGGGGCTGTGGGAGCTGCAGAGCCTTTACTTACCTCTCCTGCAACTCCTGTCAGCTCCCTTCTCCTCCGCGCCGGTCCGTTCAGCACCTCTGTCAGCTCCCAGTGTAAGTCTCGCGAGAGCCGCGGGGTCATAGTGCGGCTCTCGAAAGACTTACAGTGTGAGCTGACAGGGGAGCTGACCGGACTGGCGCGGAGGAGAAGGGAGCTGACAGGAGCTGCAGGAGAGGTAACAGCTCTGCCAGCCCCCTCCCCCCCCACTGAACTGCCAATGCCACTGGACCACCAGGAAGTGAGAGCCCCCCTTCCTGCCATGTATCAAGCAGGGAGGGGGGACGAAAAAAATAAATATAATAATAAAATATTAAAAATAATAATAATTAAAAAAAAATAACAATATAACAAATTTTTTTTAAATAATAATTAATAAAATAAATAATAATAGAACAAAAAAAATGATTAAAATAATAATTAATAAAATAACAATAATCAAAATGCCCACCGCCCACCAACACATACACAAACACACACTGCATCACACACACTCACACTTCATTCATATACACACACTGCACCCACACACACACTGCACTCACACACATACATGGTTTTTACTATGTATTGGGGCTGATGTGTGTTGTAGTCCTTGCTGCTTAAGCGCAGGACTTCTCTTTTTTGTATTTGTATTTACTTTGTATCACACAGCCTGGTTACAATGCTGCTACCCATCCCATGTGTTCCCTATTGGGGGTTGATGGGTAAAGGGGTGTATATAAAAAATGCCCCTTTCTGTCTCATTGGAGATATCTTTGCCAGAAGCTCAAGGAAGCAGGCTGAAGGGTCAGTGTTGGGACCCGCTTAGGGGGGGTCTGCCTTGACGTTGGCAGGCGGGCATCCCTCCAATGGCCATTGGAGCAACTAAATGACCTCCATTTGTCTAAATATACATAGGGATTAAGGAAAAAGCGCAAGTAACATTTTCTTTTCTTTGGTTTTTACTATGTATTGGGGCTGATGTGTGTTGTAGTCCTTGCTGCTTAAGCGCAGGACTTCTCTTTTTTGTATTTGTATTTACTTTGTATCACACAGCCTGGTTACAATGCTGCTACCCATCCCATGTGTTCCCTATTGGGGGTTGATGGGTAAAGGGGTGTATATAAAAAATGCCCCTTTCTGTCTCATTGGAGATATCTTTGCCAGAAGCTCAAGGAAGCAGGCTGAAGGGTCAGTGTTGGGACCCGCTTAGGGGGGGTCTGCCTTGACGTTGGCAGGCGGGCATCCCTCCAATGGCCATTGGAGCAACTAAATGACCTCCATTTGTCTAAATATACATAGGGATTAAGGAAAAAGCGCAAGTAACATTTTCTTTTCTTTGGTTTTTACTATGTATTGGGGCTGATGTGTGTTGTAGTCCTTGCTGCTTAAGCGCAGGACTTCTCTTTTTTGTATTTGTATTTACTTTGTATCACACAGCCTGGTTACAATGCTGCTACCCATCCCATGTGTTCCCTATTGGGGGTTGATGGGTAAAGGGGTGTATATAAAAAATGCCCCTTTCTGTCTCATTGGAGATATCTTTGCCAGAAGCTCAAGGAAGCAGGCTGAAGGGTCAGTGTTGGGACCCGCTTAGGGGGGGTCTGCCTTGACGTTGGCAGGCGGGCATCCCTCCAATGGCCATTGGAGCAACTAAATGACCTCCATTTGTCTAAATATACATAGGGATTAAGGAAAAAGCGCAAGTAACATTTTCTTTTCTTTGGTTTTTACTATGTATTGGGGCTGATGTGTGTTGTAGTCCTTGCTGCTTAAGCGCAGGACTTCTCTTTTTTGTATTTGTATTTACTTTGTATCACACAGCCTGGTTACAATGCTGCTACCCATCCCATGTGTTCCCTATTGGGGGTTGATGGGTAAAGGGGTGTATATAAAAAATGCCCCTTTCTGTCTCATTGGAGATATCTTTGCCAGAAGCTCAAGGAAGCAGGCTGAAGGGTCAGTGTTGGGACCCGCTTAGGGGGGGTCTGCCTTGACGTTGGCAGGCGGGCATCCCTCCAATGGCCATTGGAGCAACTAAATGACCTCCATTTGTCTAAATATACATAGGGATTAAGGAAAAAGCGCAAGTAACATTTTCTTTTCTTTGGTTTTTACTATGTATTGGGGCTGATGTGTGTTGTAGTCCTTGCTGCTTAAGCGCAGGACTTCTCTTTTTTGTATTTGTATTTACTTTGTATCACACAGCCTGGTTACAATGCTGCTACCCATCCCATGTGTTCCCTATTGGGGGTTGATGGGTAAAGGGGTGTATATAAAAAATGCCCCTTTCTGTCTCATTGGAGATATCTTTGCCAGAAGCTCAAGGAAGCAGGCTGAAGGGTCAGTGTTGGGACCCGCTTAGGGGGGGTCTGCCTTGACGTTGGCAGGCGGGCATCCCTCCAATGGCCATTGGAGCAACTAAATGACCTCCATTTGTCTAAATATACATAGGGATTAAGGAAAAAGCGCAAGTAACATTTTCTTTTCTTTGGTTTTTACTATGTATTGGGGCTGATGTGTGTTGTAGTCCTTGCTGCTTAAGCGCAGGACTTCTCTTTTTTGTATTTGTATTTACTTTGTATCACACAGCCTGGTTACAATGCTGCTACCCATCCCATGTGTTCCCTATTGGGGGTTGATGGGTAAAGGGGTGTATATAAAAAATGCCCCTTTCTGTCTCATTGGAGATATCTTTGCCAGAAGCTCAAGGAAGCAGGCTGAAGGGTCAGTGTTGGGACCCGCTTAGGGGGGGTCTGCCTTGACGTTGGCAGGCGGGCATCCCTCCAATGGCCATTGGAGCAACTAAATGACCTCCATTTGTCTAAATATACATAGGGATTAAGGAAAAAGCGCAAGTAACATTTTCTTTTCTTTGGTTTTTACTATGTATTGGGGCTGATGTGTGTTGTAGTCCTTGCTGCTTAAGCGCAGGACTTCTCTTTTTTGTATTTGTATTTACTTTGTATCACACAGCCTGGTTACAATGCTGCTACCCATCCCATGTGTTCCCTATTGGGGGTTGATGGGTAAAGGGGTGTATATAAAAAATGCCCCTTTCTGTCTCATTGGAGATATCTTTGCCAGAAGCTCAAGGAAGCAGGCTGAAGGGTCAGTGTTGGGACCCACTTAGGGGGGGTCTGCCTTGACGTTGGCAGGCGGGCATCCCTCCAATGGCCATTGGAGCAACTAAATGACCTCCATTTGTCTAAATATACATAGGGATTAAGGAAAAAGCGCAAGTAACATTTTCTTTTCTTTGGTTTTTACTATGTATTGGGGCTGATGTGTGTTGTAGTCCTTGCTGCTTAAGCGCAGGACTTCTCTTTTTTGTATTTGTATTTACTTTGTATCACACAGCCTGGTTACAATGCTGCTACCCATCCCATGTGTTCCCTATTGGGGGTTGATGGGTAAAGGGGTGTATATAAAAAATGCCCCTTTCTGTCTCATTGGCGATATCTTTGCCAGAAGCTCAAGGAAGCAGGCTGAAGGGTCAGTGTTGGGACCCGCTTAGGGGGGGTCTGCCTTGACGTTGGCAGGCGGGCATCCCTCCAATGGCCATTGGAGCAACTAAATGACCTCCATTTGTCTAAATATACATAGGGATTAAGGAAAAAGCGCAAGTAACATTTTCTTTTCTTTGGTTTTTACTATGTATTGGGGCTGATGTGTGTTGTAGTCCTTGCTGCTTAAGCGCAGGACTTCTCTTTTTTGTATTTGTATTTACTTTGTATCACACAGCCTGGTTACAATGCTGCTACCCATCCCATGTGTTCCCTATTGGGGGTTGATGGGTAAAGGGGTGTATATAAAAAATGCCCCTTTCTGTCTCATTGGAGATATCTTTGCCAGAAGCTCAAGGAAGCAGGCTGAAGGGTCAGTGTTGGGACCCGCTTAGGGGGGGTCTGCCTTGACGTTGGCAGGCGGGCATCCCTCCAATGGCCATTGGAGCAACTAAATGACCTCCATTTGTCTAAATATACATAGGGATTAAGGAAAAAGCGCAAGTAACATTTTCTTTTCTTTGGTTTTTACTATGTATTGGGGCTGATGTGTGTTGTAGTCCTTGCTGCTTAAGCGCAGGACTTCTCTTTTTTGTATTTGTATTTACTTTGTATCACACAGCCTGGTTACAATGCTGCTACCCATCCCATGTGTTCCCTATTGGGGGTTGATGGGTAAAGGGGTGTATATAAAAAATGCCCCTTTCTGTCTCATTGGAGATATCTTTGCCAGAAGCTCAAGGAAGCAGGCTGAAGGGTCAGTGTTGGGACCCGCTTAGGGGGGGTCTGCCTTGACGTTGGCAGGCGGGCATCCCTCCAATGGCCATTGGAGCAACTAAATGACCTCCATTTGTCTAAATATACATAGGGATTAAGGAAAAAGCGCAAGTAACATTTTCTTTTCTTTGGTTTTTACTATGTATTGGGGCTGATGTGTGTTGTAGTCCTTGCTGCTTAAGCGCAGGACTTCTCTTTTTTGTATTTGTATTTACTTTGTATCACACAGCCTGGTTACAATGCTGCTACCCATCCCATGTGTTCCCTATTGGGGGTTGATGGGTAAAGGGGTGTATATAAAAAATGCCCCTTTCTGTCTCATTGGAGATATCTTTGCCAGAAGCTCAAGGAAGCAGGCTGAAGGGTCAGTGTTGGGACCCGCTTGGGGGGGGTCTGCCTTGACGTTGGCAGGCGGGCATCCCTCCAATGGCCATTGGAGCAACTAAATGACCTCCATTTGTCTAAATATACATAGGGATTAAGGAAAAAGCGCAAGTAACATTTTCTTTTCTTTGGTTTTTACTATGTATTGGGGCTGATGTGTGTTGTAGTCCTTGCTGCTTAAGCGCAGGACTTCTCTTTTTTGTATTTGTATTTACTTTGTATCACACAGCCTGGTTACAATGCTGCTACCCATCCCATGTGTTCCCTATTGGGGGTTGATGGGTAAAGGGGTGTATATAAAAAATGCCCCTTTCTGTCTCATTGGAGATATCTTTGCCAGAAGCTCAAGGAAGCAGGCTGAAGGGTCAGTGTTGGGACCCGCTTAGGGGGGGTCTGCCTTGACGTTGGCAGGCGGGCATCCCTCCAATGGCCATTGGAGCAACTAAATGACCTCCATTTGTCTAAATATACATAGGGATTAAGGAAAAAGCGCAAGTAACATTTTCTTTTCTTTGGTTTTTACTATGTATTGGGGCTGATGTGTGTTGTAGTCCTTGCTGCTTAAGCGCAGGACTTCTCTTTTTTGTATTTGTATTTACTTTGTATCACACAGCCTGGTTACAATGCTGCTACCCATCCCATGTGTTCCCTATTGGGGGTTGATGGGTAAAGGGGTGTATATAAAAAATGCCCCTTTCTGTCTCATTGGAGATATCTTTGCCAGAAGCTCAAGGAAGCAGGCTGAAGGGTCAGTGTTGGGACCCGCTTAGGGGGGGTCTGCCTTGACGTTGGCAGGCGGGCATCCCTCCAATGGCCATTGGAGCAACTAAATGACCTCCATTTGTCTAAATATACATAGGGATTAAGGAAAAAGCGCAAGTAACATTTTCTTTTCTTTGGTTTTTACTATGTATTGGGGCTGATGTGTGTTGTAGTCCTTGCTGCTTAAGCGCAGGACTTCTCTTTTTTGTATTTGCACTCACACACACACTGCATTCATACACACACCGCACTCATACACACACTGCACTCATACACACACACTGCATTCATACACACACTGCACTCATACACACACTGCACTCATACACACATTGCATTCATACACACACTGCACTCATACACACACACTGCACTCATACACACACACTGCACTCACACTGCACTCATACACACACACTGCACTCATACACACACACTGCACTCATACACACACGCACTGCACTCATACACACACACTGCATTCATACACACACTGCACTTATACACACACACTGCATTCATACACACACACTGCATTCATTATATACACACACTGTAAATAAATATTCAATTAATATAATTTTTTTAGGATCTAATTTTATTTAGAAATTTACCAGCAGCTGCTGCATTTACCACCCTAGTCTTATACTCGAGTCAATACGTTTTCCCAGTTATTTGGGGTAAAATTAGGGGCCTCGGCTTATATTCGGGTCGGCTTATACTCGAGTATATATGGTAACATTGTAACTGTAAGTGTATAGTAATTTATTCCCCGATGCAGTAGCTTTACCACAATTTTTAATTTGAGGTGCAACAACAGCACACTGTAGTGGTTATGGTGCCAGGAGTGTCAGGGTAAGTAATCAAACTATTTGTGAACCCTTTGATAACTTACCTTCAGTATACCTGGCGCTGATCATAGCCCTCAGCAAAGCCAGTAGCTCCTGCATGAAGTTTCTGTTAGATCCCCCAGCTAAGTTATGCAACTTCAGCTGAGCATTCTCAGTCAATGAGCTAAGCCGTGCACTACTGGACTAGGTCAGTCAGAGAGCCTCCGGCTCTAATAGTGGAGATGACTAATGACTGACGGACCCCAGGTAAGCTGTCAAACAGTTTCCAAATGCTATGACTGCTTTTCAGGGCACGTCTAGCACCACAACCACTACAGTATGTGGAGGGTTTCTTTAGTGTATTTAATATCTTCACAAACTATACTTGCTACATATCCATATAATGGTAATATCACTGCTGTAATCTTACAGGGTTATTTATTAAATATTGAGTTTTCAGGAATTTCACATTTTAGACCAAAATAACTGACCTGAAGGGTTAGAGAATTCTTCAAATTATGTTTTTTTTAACATTACATTTGAAATTAACTTATAGCCACAACTTGATTTTGTCATGTTTTTTTTTTTTTTTTCGTTTTTTCTCTGTTTTTTTTTTTTCTTTCTTCTTTTTGTTTTGGTTTTTGTAGTTCAAATTTGTATGTCCTAATCAATAATTCGAACTGTAATTAAATGAATCAAAAAGAAACCGTTTCAACAGCAAATGATGATTTGGTATTGGATTATGCTGATAATGAAGTTTAAGGGCAAATACGTAATAATTAATACCAATTTCTAATGTAAAAAAAAAAAACCCCAAAACATACCAATGAGCAATAAATACAGAGCTTTTTCACTCTGTTTTGTGAATGGGGTGCCACTGATAGCCTGGTCAACGTACATTCTCAGCCTATCAGCGGTGCCCAGCCCAAGACTTTCTGATTCAATTATCAGACTACAACACAAGTTGAATTATGGTTCCAGCATGGGTATCTACCCTAGACTTTAATGTACTCCCCTGTAAGTGTAATTAATACGTTAACCATTTACTGACCATAAGCAGTGGTATTTTCCTTTGAAACTGAAAGGCACACTCCAAATACCATAACCACTATGGTGGTGTGGTGCCAGCCCTCCCCCCCCCCTCCCCCACATATGTAGTCAAACCATTTTAGAACTGTTTTAATTCTTACCTGGGCCCTGCAGAGCACTGTTCCCCAAGACTAATACAGCTCTCACTCTGAGTTAAGCCCAGCGGTGCAGGTTGCTGTGCATTGTAGTTGTTATGGTGTTTGGAATGTTTCTTTAAGAATAAGGTAAACTCTTGAATAAAAAACATATGTTTACAGCAGACCATTAGCGTTATCATCCGCATTGGGTAGTTGAGCAACAACAAATAATGTAGCTATTGCCTCTCACTGGATTACACAATAACTCTTCTGCAGTTTTTATTTCTACGTTTTATTAATACCAGATTCAGATAGGGGCAAGTTTTATAAAATGTAGCCATGTCTTTTGACAACAGCTATCATGGAACTGCATCCTTTATGTGCTGCTTCTATGAACAATATATGGTAATCAGCTCATTTTATGAATACATTATATGTTGTGTAATATTAGTCAGTTCATGTATTAATCTTAATAGGCTGAAGGTCATTTGTCCAGAAACAGGCATCCAGTTAAAATGTATCAACCCTTTGGAGCCTATTATACACAGCAATTACAGTCTGAAGTTATAGTTGTCCTTGGGTTTCCTTGTTTGTTAAAATGAATGAGTATTTAAGATTCCAGGCTGAGTCACATATTCTCTTCATATGAGAGAAAACTGCTGTGGAAGCTATGTATACAAAGGTGCCACCCAGAAGAAAGTATATGCTGATTTTGTTTTTCTATAGCAACAAATACGCCTGATTAAAACCCATTCATATGCTCTATGTAATGAGCATCCCATAGGCAATTTATAATGGTGTGTCCTGCCTTCTAATTAGGAATCAGACTGGGGCTAGTGGAATTTAATTCCTTAGGCACCGAGTTGCGTTTGTACTAAGAAAATGGAACCAGAGCCTGCGAGAATTGTTTAATAGGTTTACAATGGTTCTATAAACCCCATCTGCTGGAACCAATTCAATAAGGTGGTAATATAGCACCTCTTAAAGCTATATCGTCTCAGCACTGCTACCATTAAATAGGACCCCAATGGATATTAAACTAGGATTTGAGATATCACAATGTATGTGTTACAGGGTGTACTTTTAAATAGGTGATTTGGAATATAAGCATTGAGCCAGTGTGTTAGCTATAATCTAGGGCTATTTCTCAATATTTTCAGCTTTATAAACTGAACGAGACACTTGTATCAAGTGCTAATGAATGTACATATTGGCCATTTTTGGCTTTGCACACATTTAGATGAATAGGTTTCATTTCTAGCTTTAACTTTTAATGACGATTGTACCTAACTCATATAGTCATTGAGAGCAGCTGACTGTCCAATGCTGAACATAAAGTTTTGATTGACCACGCTAATTTCAAGAAAATGGGGAAATGCAAAAAAATATATAAATATTGTAATCAGCAGTGGTTCTTTAACTTGTTCTCAAAGACAA
Organism: Pelobates fuscus; assembly: GCF_036172605.1. NCBI lineage: Eukaryota > Metazoa > Chordata > Amphibia > Anura > Pelobatidae > Pelobates > Pelobates fuscus. Next base: position 144,544,442 of record NC_086321.1, on the reverse strand, counting down.
CCACAGATGCAAGATTTAAGGATTAGCAATATTTTTTTAGGGACTTATTATGTGAGACCCAGATTCTGTGCCGTTCTCTCCAAATACCTTGATAGAGGGATACACAGTTGCCTGGTCTTCTCTAGCATCTCTTGCATAAAGCTGTTATAAGAATCCCTTAAACCTCCAACCACGTACCTTAAAAGATAATCCCTGTTACATTCATCCTTAATTGCTACAGTCCCGAATGCCCTAGAAAATATCTATTTTTTATCTTTTTTTTTTTTTTTTTTGCATGGCGACTTGGAATTTGAGTGCTTATTTTTATTTTAGATTTTATTTGAAAGGACTAATTAGTTGCTGAATCTGTTTCTTTGATGTTAATCGATTGAACACTAGTCATTCAGTGTGTGACAATCCATGAATTGGGTGAATGACAAAATCAGATAGTGTGTCAAGATCTACAATGCATTTATGGTCTGAACTCCTGCTAAATTATCTGTGTGCAGGGGGTTTAACCCCTTAAGGACCAAACTTCTGGAATAAAAGGGAATCATGACATGTCACACATGTCATATGTCCTTAAGGGGTTAAACTAGCTGACAAAATATATATATTGTTGCTTTATAAAATACTGTGGGCGGTTTAGCTGCATGCTAGTTTCCCAGTAACCATTAAACATGGTATTCATCTCAGGTACGGGGGTCAAGGATATTTGAGCTCATAAAAGCTGACCAGATTGCTACACATCTTTCACTGCATGTACTCTTAAATCCACTGGTGACATTTCTTTAACAGGTCTTGTGGTGAGTCTGATTTATCCTTTATTATGTGGGTTAAGTAAAATATAATGTATCAAATTAAAACATTCCCATTCGAATGATATGATCCTTGTTACTTTTAAATACGTCTTTAAAAAGAGTTCCTGGTGAACCAGGTACACAAATGTCAGACCTGTGCCATTTTAGTAAGATTCATAACTATTAAGACATAATCTTGCTATGCTTTTGTCAAAAATGTCTCTATTAAAATGACCGATAATTCCAACCTAAATTATGGAACTGTGTTGATGATAAGTCACTTACATTAGTAAGTAGTCTATTGTTTTTTATTTAAAAGAAGATGATAATCTGTGCCTGATACACTTGCCGGTATGCACTTGTTAATCGTGCCAGGTCATGTGTGCGTGTCTGTGATGCAGTCAGCGTGTTGTTTGTCGGGTCTTGGTCGCTGCTAGCCAGAGTGTGTTGCTTTGGACAAAAGATAAGGGAATATAATTGCCATACAGTGTAGAATGGTGTATAACGTGGGATATAAGGCTGAGTTCAAAATAGACAGGACAAGGTAAATTTTCATAGCGTCATAAATTACAATGATATGGAGATGTTGACCATAATAACCCAAAGTGGTGTCCTGAATCCAAGATTGCATGTAATAATAACATGGAGCCAATAGTGTGAAGGTACAAAAACACTTCCACATGTCCCACAAAATGGAGTTCTGCCAATCCCATGATATTAAAATAGCAAATCTATTCTTCATTTAGCTAGATATATAACATTTAACCTTTATTGACTATCTACCCTCTAGGGGTCTTTATTTTAGGCTGAGAACTGAAACTCTGTTTAGTTTTTGGCACTGGTGAGTAAACATGACGAATATGTATAATACATATATGATAAATGCTGAATATGTCAGCAGTATGCAATACATACATATCCGTAACAATAAATAATGCACTGGTTGGCATTCTGTAGTATAGTTATATCTATACTTTATTATGCAGTATAACAGCACTGTTTCACTTTTTAATAATAGATGGCATTCAATATAACATAGACCGCCTAATGTGAGTAATATTCATTTAGGCCACTTCAATATCATTGTCAATGTCTTTATATTGAGTAGTAGACTGGAAAAGTCAAACAAATAGATCATTAAGTCTTTAAAAAACTGCGTACATAAACCGACTTATTACATTATCAGGTTTCCACAATATGACATCCAGCCCAATTACATTTATATTTTCGGTTCGTAGCTTCAATCTGATTTTGACTGCTAGGCAACTGATCTCTCTAAACAGCTCACTCCATTATTTTATGTTATTCAGCTTGGTAAATTCTTTCTGAACTGCTTATTATTTTTGTGTCTGTAATGAATCGCAGTCAAACAAGGTGGTTTTATAAAGACGATCTGAAAAGCACAGGAGTAAAATAACTTGAATTGTCCTTCCTACACAAATCAGTATGACCTAGGTATTATTTGCTCACTTCAGTTTATTGGCATGATATCTTTCTTAGGTTTCCTATATTCTTAGCCGCTGGTACAGGACTCCAGCCTATATTTCCTTTTTTTTCCTTGGCATCCCAGAGGTGTGGAGATGAGAAGGGAGTTCTCGTCCATATAGTTCTTTTCTTCCACAACACACCATCACTTCCAAAAATCAAAAGAAAGACATTGATAAAACATCTGAAGACTTCAGGGAAAGTGGTATTCCTGCATTGGAGAGATACCACTTGTAGCGGACCTCCGCCCAGGATCGCTTCCTAGCTGGAACCAGGGAAAACTGATGCTCTTCTGCCCCAGTCGCCATGGCCAGGCTCCAGCTCTCCTTTCAGACAGGTATCATTCCCTCTGCGTATTCCGCTGCGGCCCCCTTCCAGGCAGGTATCGTCCCCTCTGCCGATTCCGCTGCTATACCACAAAGGCACTTGTGGCTCTCAGACTAGCTCTCTTGATTTATCTCAGGGATAGAGGGATCATAGAGCCAGCCAATAGGAACTAACGTACAAAACTTTAATTTTTTGGGACTGGCCCAAATGCTCCTAACATGTAACTTATAGTGACAATTCAATAAAAATACAAATATCAAAACATATCAGAAAACATACAGGGAATAATAATAACACAATAACATATCTACAAAGGGGTGGGGAACTCAATAACCAAAACAAAATATCTCTCCTGCCTACAGAATTAGCAATATGCAAATCTACTTGAATATGCAAATCAACCAGCCTTGCTATTCAGGTAGTGCATATTGCTTTTGCTACCAGTTTTACAGGCTCCATAGCCAAATCCACTAATTGGTAACAAACATCAGCAGGACAGGAGCGCACACAAAACAAGTAACAATATACAAACACAATATAAACACCCTGCGCCTATAATGGGTACAGGGTGACTTAGACATAGGAACAATTTAGAAACCTTTGTAAAGTGTCATTCTGCTTCCAGTGATGGTGACTACCGTCACACCACTCCCTCCTCTTTTTTAGAGTCGGTAAGCTAACTGGGGAGATCCAGGTCATGGTGCTCATGGTTACTTTCTCTAAGGGCTCTCATGAAAAGTGGCACATTTATGGTTCCATTGGAGCCAGTTCCTAGAATCAGATGCCTTCCTTCCCATGGTTTCTTAACTGTATCATGTCTGAACACATCATCAGATCTCCTGCCATAATATGTAGGATCTGTTTTTTTTTTCTCCATCTATTACATAGTTACAGAGTTACATAGTTACATAGCTGAAAAGAGACTTGCGTCCATCAAGTTCAGCCTTCCTCGCATCTGTTTTTTGCTGTTGATCCAAAAGAAGGCAAAAAAAAAAAAAGAACTCAGTCTGAAGCACTTCCAATTTTGCAACAAGCTTGGAAAAAAATTCCTTCTTGACCCCAGAATGGCAGTCAGATTTATCCTTGGATCAAGCAGTTATTACCCTACATTGAAAGATTATATCCCTGAATATTATGTTTTTGCAAGTATGCATCTAGTAACATCTGTATGGACTCTGATAGAACCACTTCTTCAGGCAGAGAATTCCACATCCTTATTGTTCTTACAGTAAAAAAACCCTTTCCTTTGCCTTAGATGAAATCTTCTTTCTTCCAGTCTAAACGCATGACCTTGTGTCCTATGTAAAGTCTGGTTTGTGAATAGATTTCCACACACTGTTTGGTTTTGGCCCCGAATATATTTGTATAATGTTATTATATGCCCTCTCAGGCGACATTTTTCTAAACTAAGTAGGTTTAAATTTGTTAACCTTGATATGTTCCATTCCTTTTATTAATTTTGTAGCCTGCCTCAGCACTTTTTTCTAGTGCCATAATATCCTTCTTTAGAACAGGTGCCAAAAATTGCACAGCATATTCAATATGTGGTGTTACCAGTGATTTATAAAGAGGCAAAATGAATGCCCTTTTTCATGCATGACAATACCTTACTGGCCTTGGTAAATGCTGATTGACATTGCACATTGTTGCATAGTTTGTTGTCTATAACAATTCCCAAGCCATTTTAGTGTGTTGTTATCCCTAATTCACTTCCATTAAGGGTATACATTGCTTGTGTATTCTTTACGCCGAAGTGCATAACTTTGCATTTTTCAACATTACATTTCATCTGCCATTTGAGTGCCCAGTCCCCCAGTCTGTCTAAATCCCTCTGCAGCAAAGTAATATCTTGCTCACATTGTATTATTTTACAGAGTTTTGTGTCATCTGCAAACACTGAAACATAACTTTCAATGCTGTCTTCAAGATCATTTATAAACATGTTAAATAGAAGGGGTCCCAGAACAGAACCCTGAGGGACACCACTTGCCACCTCTGTCTAGCTTGAAAATGTACCATTAATGACAACTCTTTGTACTCTCTTTTAAGCCAATGTTCTACCCAAGAACAAGCATTTTCATCTAGACCGATTTCCTTGAGTTTGAACACTAATCGATTGTGTGGAACTGTAGTAAATGCCTTGGCAAAATCCAAATAGATCACATCCACTGCAACACCCTGATCTATACTTCTACTTACTTCTTCGTAGAACGCAATCAAGTTAGTTTGACATGACCTGTGCTTCATAAAACCATGCTGATTTTTGCTGATAACCATGTTCTTCTCAAGACTTTCTTGAATATGTTTATTTATTTTTTTTTAAATATTTTTGCAGTGCATGAAATACGTACAAGCAGGTCAGAGGTACCCCAACGGCATTCCTCTGGCTGTATATCTCGCTTAACAATGGGGTATTTGCTGAGTATGCACCTTTTTATGGTATAAAACGAGAAGACTTGCAGCGTGCAGTACAGTAGGTTAGAGTAAAGTGAATGAGACGGACTAGTAGAATGTGTCTGATGTGCAAGGCGTGTGGGTGAGACAAGAGTGGAGTGTCAGACAGCGTTGGAGTGTGGACAGTGTGTTGTTAAGAGCTTAAAACAGAAGGCATATAAGGCATAACATAATACATAAAACATAGTTCAAGAGTCAGCATGTGGTTGCAGGGTAACCTCGGGAAGTCTCTGATAGGCACTCAACCCACTCCCGATCTCAGGATTCGTGGTGGGACAGCCAGCTGAACCTCCACAGCCCAGTGATTCCAGCTAGCACTGATGAGGCAGGACAGCTGCAGAAGTATGAGGCTGGGAAGTATGGGTAACTTGCTCGGGAGGTGATGCTACTGGGTGCCTTGCCGAGATGCAGATCGATGTGTCGGGACCCTGGTCCGGTGTGCGGGCACCAATGTCAATATCGAGGGTTTCAAGTCTCTCCCCTGGCTCCTCGCGGTCAGGTATGATCTTGACTGTGCTCGTTATGCGGCAGAGTATGGAGGAGGGGAGGACCAGTGTGTTGGACTGCAGGGTTGCATGCAGTCGTCTGTTTCACCCGCTGCTTACGTTTTCTCCGCCGCCCCTCTGCTCTGGAAGCCCATAGAGGTTGTTGCTGTTGCCGTCTTCGGTCATTTGGGCGGCCCCGGTTTGGAGTAGCTCAGTCGGAGGACCCGTGAGTGCTGGGGGTGTCAAGCATGGCTAGCCTGGCCCAGAAGGCGTAGAAACAGGCGGTCTAGCCGCTCCGCCAGAGCGGGCCGTGGGGGCTCAAGTGCAGGGTCCCATACTTCATCCACCTTGTGTTGCATTGCCCTTGTTTATCGTGGCAGGTAGGCCTCTGTTGGGGCTTCAATTCAGTGTCACACACCATTGTGCCGGGATATCCTTCACCGACAGGGGGGGGGGAGATTATACTGGAGAGACCTCCAGTCCTGGGTGCTGCAATCGGCAGAGGGAGCGGCCATCTCCCCCATGTTGTTCAGGTAGGCCTCGTGCAGGCCGCAGATCTATCCCCAGGTCGTGGCTGTCAATACCGGCTGAGAGCGTGCTTGCAGTTTGCTGCGTCTGTAGTCCCCCTTCTCTAGGGTCAGTACACTAGCTTGTTGGGGCTACTTGCTATGGTTCTTTGCAGGATTCAGGCTTTTGTCAGAGTTTTTGGCACGGAGCTCGTCCGCCATGTGACCGCTCAGCTCGGCTGTTAGGCTCCGCCCCCCGGAATTCTTGAATAGTATCCCTTAATAACCTTTCAAATATTTTCCCAGCCACAGAAGTTAAGCTCACAGGTCTATCATTTCCAGGCAAGGATTTTGAATTCATTTTTTTTGTTTTCCATTGACTAATATTGCAAAGTTGTATAACTTTTCCTATAATTTGTGGTATCTATCTTTCGGCTTCTTCATTCCTCCCCATCTCCTTCTTCACTCCTTTGCTCTCTAACCCTTAATATTTAGGGATGCTTATATTGACTCAAAGAGTCTCTTGTAAGTGTAATTTATGTTGTACTCTTATCTCTTTGCACTATAATTTTTTTTAGCTTTTCACATACAAAACTGCCTTTTAATAGGCTTATTAGGTGTTTTGTAATACCTTGTAATATTTTTATTTTGTATTGCAACTTATTCCTTAAAATATATCAATAGATGATACAATTGTTTAGTTAAAACTACCTTGATAACTGTTAACTTTATGCGTGCTATTAACCTATTGAAAAGTTTGCTTAATATAAAATATAAAATGAGGCTGTCACTCGAAGGAGATGTACTACTGTGTTAAAGCAATCCCACTCTGTACAAATACTGTTCATCCCCTCTTCTTTATTCTGTACCCCATTTAACTCCTGCCTCAATAAAAGAAAGATTGCCAAAAAAATATATCAATAAAAAATTATTTATATATATATACAAAAAAATAACTTGAATATTACCAGGGAGAAACGGCTTATTGCAAACCTTTGGAAGGACTCATGACCTTACTAAAAATGCATAAGGGTTTAAATCGGCTTTGTAACTTTTGAGGTTTTTGCAAAGACCCACAAGGTGACATGTTTACTTGTGTGAGGGTGGCCAATAAGGAAACAATCAAGAAGATGTACTTAACTGAAGCTCTATCTCCAAATGTGCAAACATTTTCTTACCTCCATCCTTCTTTGGCTTCAGGTGATCGTGGCTATCACAAATTTACACTTACGCATGTGCGAGAGCCCATTTATAAAAAATATCCCTGAGGAGTTCCATTTATTTACTTTTTTTTTATCTATGCATTATTTTTATAATGAGTGCCAGAGATTGGATTATATATATATATATATGGGGAGAGAGGACCCAGGAGCTCAGCCTGCAGCTCCTCCGGGTCTTTCTCTCGCGAGCATGGAGCATTGCCATGGTTACCAACGCTCCGGATCTCGCAAGAGTGAACTCTAGCTCTGGAGCTACGGGCTAGAGTTCATTCTCACCACTGGGACCACCAGGGATTCCCCACGGACCACCAGGGATCGAGAAATGTTTTAGTAAAGGCAAGAAGGGGGGACACATACATTTATTTATGCCCCCACATACACTGCCCCCCCCACACACGCACACATTGCCCCCCCATACACACACTGCCCCCACACACACTTTGCCCCCCATACACACACTGCCCCCCCACACACATACACTGCCCCCCATACACACACTTCCCTCCCAAATACACACACTGCCCCCACACACACATACTCTGCTCCCCATACACACACTGCCCCACACACTCATACACTGCCCACCCATACACACACTACTACCACACACACATACACTGCCCCATACACACACAGCCCCCCACACACAGTCCCAATACACATATTGCCCCACTCACACATACACAGCCCCCATCCACACATTGCCCCCCCACACACACTGCCCCCCATACACACATTGCCCCACACACGACACACCCCACAAATACACACTGAACCTTTCACACACACTGCACCCCTCACACATTGCACCACTCACACACACCACTGCTCCTATGCCCTACTACACCCCCATATCCCAGCAGACCCCAGGTAAATTGTCAAACTGTTCTTAAATGGTTTGACTACTTACTCTGGGAGAGGATCCTGGCACCATAACCACTACACAGAGCTGAAGTGGTTATTATGCATGGATTATTTCTTTAAATAATCTACAAGTGCCCCTCCCGAGATCATGCTCTGGATCCACCACTGACTGGTATAAAAGAGAAAACACTGTTACAGAATGTGCAAGGATACACTGTAAAGCGAATGACACTCACCAGTCAGAAGAGTTATTTATTTTGAGATTGACCTTGTCTGCTAGGACTGGCTAAGTCACAAGAATTTATTTTATATTAGCATTCTGCAAAATGATTTATTTTTACTGAAGTGGTCAAAGAGCACATTCACTATTATAGTTAAAGGCAGCATTTGATTTGGGTTTGTTTTGCAGGTTTTGAGCTATGCAAGTTTAATGAAGGTGAGGCTGGGTTCCAGATAAAGACATTTGCAGTATCCACAGATTTATTAATTCAATTCCAAATAGCATTGAATTGAAATATGAATGGAAATATTTTGGGAAAAAAGTGCTGAAGTGCTGATCTGAAAAACGTGTCCTGCTTTGCTATAGACACAACTTGGCTATTTCAGCTTAAAGGAACACTAAAGCGTTAGGTATACAAACATGTATTCCTAACATAACAGTGTTCTCTTTACTATTTAGATGTTTGGGTACCTCCTGCAAGAGATACAAAAAAAGTGTATTACTTACATTATATTCCGTGGCCCGGCACCCACCATCTTGGCTGAGATCATCAATCCTTCAATCATCAATCATCAATGTGAAGCAATGGGAGGATAGTGCACATATGTGTCAAAACTCTACGAGAAGCATTTGTTTGAATAACTAAGCCAAACTTGATTATTACTGTGTAAGTGTCTATAGTGGCTGTCACTAGAATTGTGTTTCACACTGCAATGAAAACAATGCTGTATCGACAAATCAGCAATGCTTTTACATTGCAGGGCTAAATACCAGGACCACTGCTCCCAGACTGCTTCATGATATTAATTGGCCTGGGTGCTTATAGTGGTTCTTTAAATGTTATTATTTGGAATGAAATTCACTACAATTCGAAGTGAAGTGAATAACCCTGTATCTATGCCCAGCAAGTCAAATGTAACTGTCTAGGAAGTCTGTTGCTCCAGTTACATCTTAAGTAAGACAACTCCCACTACATTCATCCTGGTACTAGAGGCCCCACTATTAAGCACCACTAATTATTTCATTGGGGACTAACTGGGTGGATTCCAAGGTGTTATGTGATGGGTACTATTATACTATGATTTTTAAATAGAGATATATTATGAATTATATTATACAGTATAGTTGGCTACAACCATTATACTATTCTATGCTACTGCATTATTGCAGTCAGTAATATATGGTAAATTTATTTGCATTGTTAGCGTATGTTGGCATTATAGAATGGATCTTTTTCTCTCAAAGTGGTGTGGTTACTTAGTGCCGATTTTATTTACAAAGGACAAATGCACTGAAAAGAAGACCAGCTGGGTTAACAAATGTCCCCGTAGTAGAAGCTTAACACTTCCTGTGCAGTGTGAAGTTGCCTTCTGTAGAGAAAAGCCCTTATCTGGAGCAGGGATAAAAGTCAGAAGGCCCAATAAGGGACAAAATATATTTTTAGTGTGAGAAAAATTAAATCTATGTTATTTTGCCACCTGTTACAAAGAAACATAGAACGTGACGGCAGATAAGAACCATTCTGCCCATCTAGTCTGCCCAGTTTTCTAAATACTTTCATTAGTCCCTGGTCTTATCTTATAGTTAGGATAGCCTTATGCCTATCCCACGTGTGCTTAAACTCCTTCACCGTGTTAACCTCTACCACTTCAGCTGGAACTCTATACCATGTATCCACTACCCTATCAGTAAAGTAATTCTTCCTGATATTATTTTTAAACCTTTGCCCTTCTAATTTAAGACTATGTCCTCTTGTTTAGCTATTTCCTCAACTAGTAGATTATCTAACTTTTCTATTTGTCCTGGGGGCCTATAAATCACACCTACACGAGTTACTGTGTGATTACCAAATTCTAACATATTCCAAACGGACTCTATGTTCATGTCACTAACTTTTATTAGGCTAGATTTTATGGTATCCTTCACATACAGGGCCACCCCTCCCCCTTTCTTGCCTTCCCTGTCTTTTCTATATAAAGAGTGGTCTCCAATTAAGAAAGCCTTCATAGGTGAAACGCGTTGTGGATATTTTAATATTTTATTCTGTATTTCTAATAAATGTATTTTGGCTACTTTTAACTCACTTTGATTGTGCCATTTTACTTTTTTATTCATTATTTTTATTTTTGCTTGGTATCCTGATTTTACTCCTCCTGCTGAGTATTACTCCAAAGACATCCGAGGTGGGGATTATACCACTCACGCCCGAGTCATTGAGCAGTTTGCCTGCTCAATCCCATGTGAGTATACATTTTATTTATAATCAGTATATACTATTTTATACAGCGAGCACTATTAGTTGTCTTTTCTCTTTCATGATCTATATAACGAAACAAGACTTAAGCCTCTACACGTATCCTATAAGCGGGGATTATACCACTGTACACCATTCACACTAGAGCCAGTTTGAGCTCTACCCCACGTGAGTAGGACTATAGTAGACTCTGTTGTCGTACATACCACCTCTTCCTAGACGTATTGCCCTATCATCTGTCTTTTTTTCCCCCACATACAGAACTAAAGACCAATACTTCCCTACGTATCCTACAAGTGGGGATTGTACCGCTGTATGCCATCCACACTAGAGCTAGTTTAGCTCTACTACACGTGATTAGAATTTCGATAGATCTCTTCTTCCTGCAATTCAACACTTTGTATCAGACGCATTTGCACTATTACTTGTTTCTTTCTTTACATACGGATCCTGAAAGCCGCCTTCACTTGACCCATAAAGAGAACATTCCTCTAAACAAGTCGCCAGTGCCCCATAAGGCCCACCTTGAGACTCTGTTTTGGCACTATTTATTATCTGGACTTTGTATATTTTAGTTGGACTATCGCCAGCTTTGGCACAACCTTTTCTTATATTGTTCTATATAAAGAGTACCCTGGTATTGCTATGTCCCAGTCATTTTTCTCATTATACCATGTCTTAGTAACAGCGACTAAATCTACATCATCAGTTGCCATTATTGCCACAAGTTCATGGATCTTATTCCCTAAACTGCGAGCATTTGTAGACATGACTCTAAGCTTATCATTTTTAACACACTTGTTACATGCACCTTCTGTCCTTGTTTTGGGGGGCAATTAGATTGATGTTCTTTCACCATTTTGCCCCCCCCCCCACCTCCCAACTAGTTTAAATACATCCTAGCAAAACCTCTGAACTGCTCACTGAGAACATTTGTTCACTTTTGAGAAATATACAAACCATCTTTTTTGTACAGTTTGTTTCCATTCCAAACAGAGCTATCATGAGAAATAAAGCCAAATCCTTGCTCCCGACGCCATTCACCAAGCCGCATGTTAAAGTCCCTAATACGCATCCGCCTGTCGTTCTGAGTGTTATGCACAATATCATTGGCAAAAACACTAAAAACTTCCTTTACCTCTGAAACCTCATTGCAAGCCAAGTAATTTGTTCATAGATGGACAAGTACATCCAATTCCCCTTCCTGCTTTGCTTGCTTAACAATATTACAAATACATCTCCTGTCTCTGTGAGCAGTAGCTCCGGGAAGACATCTCACAAGACCGCCATTGTCCATCTCCACACATCTTATGATAGAATCCCCCAACAACAACTGCTTTCTTTTAGGCCTCACCATAGTCTCCAAGCCTGTCTCCATAATACCACTACACTTGGTGCCTGAACCTGTCTCCACAACACCACTACCCTCAGTGCCTGAGCCTGTCTCCATAACACCACTACTCTCAGTGCCCGAGTATGTCTCCGCAACACCACTACCCTCAGTGCCCGAGTATGTCTCCGCAACACCACTACCCTCAGTGCCTGTCTCCATAACACCACTACACCTGGTGCCTGAGCCTGTCTCCATAACACCATTACACTCTGAAAGTGCAGAAAATGAATTATGTAGAGCAACAGACTGTGCAATATGCTTTTTATCCACAACTCTAAGTCTACCAGATCCTACAGTAATCCATCTGTCATTCCTAGTATGTCTCTGCGGCAGTGGCTTTGCAGCAGTTCCAGCCCGAGTTTGTTTACCAGATAATTTACAAATCTCAGACTTCAAAAATACAATCTCCTGCCGCAATATAGCTAACTGTCTACAGATAAGACTTATTACACTGAAGTCTGCCTTTTTAATGAGGTGAATAATTTAAATCAAACAAATCTTATATTTTTTTGTCCTCCTGTATACCTCAGATTACCTCCAGTTGATCTCCAGAATATCTCCAATCACACACTTAGATGCAGCACACTGCAGAATATCTCCAATCACACACTTAGAAGCAGCACTTAGATGTAGCAACCAAGCTATATCTGTTATTAAATACAACTACAGATGACATTCAGTCTTCAAAATAGGCATTAAAACAGAACCAACATCCATATGCATTCGTAGATGGTGGGCTAGTCACAAAACAGAGAAAACCTGGAAAAACCACAGAACACCTGGAAAAACCATGCATCCCAACATAACCGATTTTGGTGGTACAGTTCAGATTTTTGGGTCCTGTACCATCATCCTGACTTTTTCCTTGGTATTCCCCTTTTAAGAACTTCAGGGACTGTCCCCAAAAATTGTAGCATGAGCACATCATTATACATGCTTGTGCTACACTCAGGGCACAAGGACCCTGCAGAGTGCATTAAAACAGGGCTCCCTGCATGATCCTCCCTCAGTGACCCGGTCTGGATGATTGTAAAGCCTCCGGATCTACATTCACACCATCCTGACGTGCCAATCATTCCATGGACCAGTCCCCTTTTAGGACCAGCATCAGTGGCATGCCCCCTTTTCCTCATCCCACCGGCATTCCAATTCACGGAGTGCCGATGTTGGAAGGTATGAAAAGCTCTAAATAATTTTTCATTAAATTATAAATCGGAAACATAATAGCATAATTTAGGCTAATATAGATAATTTTTTAAAAATAAATCTCCAAATAAGAGTCACAGTTTAGTGATTTTAGTTTGAATTCTTTAGTTTGTTTTTCACTTAAGTGCATTTCACAGTTTACTGAATAAATACTCAGTAGATTCTGTAGTGATGTGTTACTATATATCTTACTGACAATCTAAACAGCACAACTTCAGCTTTCCACAGTTTCTACAAGGTAAGAAAAGATAAAGCAAGTCTTGGTGTCACTTGAATGAATGGAAATAGAAGAGCTTGTCCTGATTCTTTTATTCATTGTTGAGTGCATTGCTATATAACAGACTCTGTAGTCTTTATTAAGGGTTCACTGCACAGTCAGGTAAATTGAGAAAGACTGTGTGCATCTTGTCCTCTAGAGTAGACCAGCAAAGCAAAAACAGGTCTGATGTACAATTGCACAAGCCTTGTGTTTTTTGTTACTCATCACCAGTTTAACTACATCATGCATGTCAAGTGAGCATGCTTTAATTATGTCATTAGTGCACTCCTAATGGAGAGTGCAACCTAACTTTTTTTCTCAGTCCATATGATATATATAATATTCCAAGGCCCGAGCACCCCTCTTCTCTGGTGTACATGACATAAGACATATATTGTCCGGATATGTGGATTCCAAGGAAAGGCACACAGTATTTTTGTGCAAATTATAAATAGCTATATATTTATTGATTCAAAATCCTGACATGTGTAGTCAACATTTCAGTCTCCTCTTGAGACTCTTTTTAATGCACCCGATATGCATAGTTATAAACAAAAAAGAGGTTAAAATCTCACGAAATATAATGCTTTTAAAAACATCTGGGCTAGGCAAAATTAACGGGGGTTTAGTTACAGTATATGATCATACATTGCATAAGCCTGCCATAACATCAATGTACCCAATTTTTGGCAGGTCCTTTCCTAACAACCTAATGCCTGCTGTTATGAGATAAACACACTTACTTGGGAAATCCATCCTCCTCTGCAGGGCAAGGTTACATAAGGTCCTGGAAAGAGCCACCTGTGACAGGGAGGGGGGCAAAACTGGGGGGTTGGTCTGGGTCGTAAAATATATTTAAGTATGAAATCAAGACAGCTGCACTCACCTAGACATGAGTTCATTATAAGGGTGCTACTGGGGTCAATTACTATAACATACAAGATCCAGCGCATTTGCTCACACACTAAACACCAACTTGAAAGTTCACAAAATGTTATAGTTTTTAAAAATGAACAACACACATCAATAGGCCAAAAAACACTCCAAGTTTATTGAGGTCCTGGCAGCTAGTTTATCGTGAGGTCAAGTCTCATTTTTAACTCCAGAAGCTGCAGGAGTTCTTCTTGTGTGTCCTGGACAGACTGGATGCAGGATGTCAGATGCAGAGAGGCAGCGTTCATAGTAACTTTGAGAGCACCACAATGTTGCCGCAATGCCTGAACCACAAGGAGATGTCTCCCCTGCGACGTCTCTACCCAGTGATTGCATTAACCCAGCACAGTACATGTACATGCTTATGGTCCAGAGCAAAACAGAATTGTGAAAACCTCCTTCCTCTAACTTTCATGAACCCAAACTTAGTCCTCACTCTCAATCAAAAGTATAAGAATAATTCCTAAATTCCATAATTCCAAGTTTTACTCTACCAAGGATAGTAAGAGCCTTTCTGAATCTAGATGCCATTATTCTCAGTCAGGTTCATCATTAATGTGAAGTCCATAGCATTGTGAGTACAAAATAGAAGTGTGAAAGCCCAGTAACTTTTCTAATATCTCACCTATTTTTGCAATCTGGTCTATCACTAGCACAGGT
Organism: Pelobates fuscus; assembly: GCF_036172605.1. Taxonomy (NCBI): domain Eukaryota; kingdom Metazoa; phylum Chordata; class Amphibia; order Anura; family Pelobatidae; genus Pelobates; species Pelobates fuscus. Next base: position 144,529,397 of record NC_086321.1, on the reverse strand, counting down.
ATTAGAGAATGATGGTACAATATTTGGACCAGAGGTATTTTGATATTTGGGACATATCGGGGAGCCTCATAAGGTAAGCAGGAGACCAGTCACAGCTATCTGAAAATTAGAAAGGTCACAGGACTAGTATATTAAGGAATTAACCGGTCAGAGCTAGGAGTTTCTGTGCACATTGTTGGCCTATTCTAGAAAGGGCATAATTTAGAAAGTGCACATTGTGGGCTGATCAGCCATTGCATTCATTTATCATGAACTGTCTCAAATTTGAAAAGCACAAGATACATTGAGAAAAACAACATATTCCTGCATTCCATTTCTTAGGCATAATATTTGAGGCTTTAATTCTCTTAATTCTGATTCATTCATATTTGGTAAAAATAATAGAGAAAATAATCAAATAAATAAATTAATAAAATATATTAATATGTATATAGAGAGGGAGAGGAAAGGATAGAGAACATTGTAGAGTTAGGAATATAAATATGTATTCCTACCACTATAGTGCACTAGTCACTATTTAGGTATTTTACCCTCACCAGGCCTGTCTACCAGCTCCAAGTCCGCCACTTTGGCTGAGATCATCAATGTTTATCATCAACACCACGCTGCACTAATCAGATGGTCCCATGAGACTGACTAAAATTACTTATTTTTACTCTGTTATTTTAAGGAAGTGCCTCTATTGGCTGTCATATTAACAGTCACTAGAGGCAGGATAACCCTGCAATGCAAACATTGCTGTTCCAGCAGAATGGCATTGTTTTCAACTGACTGGTTAGAAAAAGGGGGTACATGGCACCTAGACCACTTAATTGCGATGAAGTGACTGGGTGTCTATAGTGTTCCTTTAAAAGAGTAATTTAGGAGGCAACGTACCACTACATGCCAATGTAGTCCCAGGGCTCCTGGTCTAACTGTTTTTGAGAGACTTGATAGATATTCATGATTCCAAAGGCCACCTGTGGCTTTGCTCCTACTTGCCAGAAGATTAGGCACTGTTATGCACTAATATTTTAAGTAAAACATTGATAAATTTGAACTGTATATTTGATCTATGTAAAGTAATGAAAACTAACCTTTAGACTGCCATGCCAATGCCAATCAAACATTAGTTGGCTTCGTTTTAGCCTGCTTACTTTAAGATTCTCAGTGGAATATGTAGTTTGTGAATCCTGACAGTGATGAATAGAACAGAAAGAATCTATCTTGCAGTCCGTAAATTAATGGCAAGCCTCCCATATAATGTACTTTGATGTGATGGGCAAATGTTAATGCGAAAACGAATTCAGAAATGCAAACCTATAGTTCTGGATCTTCTATGTGGTCCCATTGAGGTGACCTGAGTTTATTTGTTAAATGACAGCCTCACAATCAGGACTAGATGAATTGTTTTACAATAATAGCCCTGCTTGGCCAAGCCTACTGAACAAACTAAATCTGTCACTCGGATGGAAAGTACTGACAGACAAATTTATTACCTTTCATGCTTCCAAACAGCAACTCAATTTCCATTACTCCCATCGGCAACAGTGCTGACAGCCCAATACCATGCTGTGGAAGAAGTTAAAACAAGAACATTATTAACAGTTGCATTACCAGAAAGGGGACAGAATATTGGAGAGCACTGGGCTATTTATCCATTTGCGTTTAGCAAGTTTAATTCCTGCACTAGTGATTTACATAATGGAAAATAAATGTTTTCATTTAATACATTATTTAACTGATTTATTCTATATAAATAAGAAAACCTTTTATGTTAATGAAAAAGTGTATTAGCTTGTACACAAACAAAATAACTAAAAAACTATTTACAGAAATATATAAATTATGGAATTTAAGGCAAACTGACAAGCGTGCCATTCCTAGATAAATAATGACCCTCAAATTTCTAAACAGTATAAAATTTACTGTGTGCGGCAGCACAGGAATAGCATTAAAAAAATCCTACATGGCCTAAAAAATCTAAACCAAAAAAATTAATAAAGCACAAATCAAAAAAGCAACAAAAACAATACCTATATAAAAAATCAACAACAAAAAACCAACAACACAAAAACCGAACAACCTAACGTATATACTCGAGTATAAGCCGACCCGAATATAAGCCGAGGCCCCTAATTTTACCCCAAAAAACTGGGAAAACTTATTGACTCGAGTATAAGACTAGGGTGGGAAATGCAGCAGCTACTGAATGTAAATGTCTAAATAAAATTAGATCCTAAAAAAAGTGCAGTGTGTGTATGAGTGCAGTGTGTGTGTATGAGTGCAGTGTGAGTGTGTGTGATGCAGGGTGTGTTTGTGTATGTGTTGCAGAGCCTTGGTGGGGGGTGGGCATTTTTATTATTATTTCTTTTAATTATTATTTTAATAATTTGTTTTGTTATATATTTTTTTAATTATTATTTTTTATTTTATAAGTATTATTATTTTATTATTATTAATATTTTTTTCGTCCCCCCTCCCTGCTTCATACATGGCAGGGAGGGGGGCTCTCACTCCCTGGTGGTCCAGTGGCATTGGCAGTTCAGTGGAGAGGGCCTGGCAGAGAGCGTTTACTTACCTCTCCTGCAGCTCCTGTCAGCTCCCTTCTCCTCCGCGCCGGTCCGGTCAGCTCCCTCTGCAAGTCCCAGTGTAAGTCTCGCGGCCGCGCTATGACCCTGCGGCTCTCGCGAGACTTACACTGGGAGCTGACAGGGGAGCTGACCGGACCGGCGCGGAGGAGAAGGGAGCTGACAGGAGCTGCAGGAGAGGTAAGTAACCGCTCTCTAACAGCCCCCCTCCTACACAGCCCCCTTGTCTGTATTATGGCAATGTAAATTGCCATAATACAGACATTGACTCGAGTATAAGTCGAGTTGGGGGTTTTCAGCAAAAAAAAAATGTGCCGAAAAACTCGACTTATACTCGAGTATATACGGTAGATCATATCTAGAACTTTACACATAATATATGCTGTCATTCAGTTATCAATAAAGAAATCCAAAATAAGTAATGGAGGTTAAATTCCATATAATAAATGTCCTTTATCCCTCTCCTTCTTTACATTTTGTATGCTATTTATAACGATAAATTGCCAATATATTCTGCAGCACTGTACAATGGTGAATGAGACATACAACTATGTTCAATTAAAATAATTTCGACTTACAGCTTCCATAGATTACAGACCACAAGATAGGACTGAGCACTGGTATGAGTATGAGGTCCAATACAGTTTTTTTTGGACAGGATACAACAAGAGCTTGTTTTAGAGCCTATTGTATCCTGTCCAATAAAATCTATCTTGGTTCTTGTAACAGTGCCCAGTTCTATCTTTTGTACTATTGATTCTGTGAGTGTGGTCACCTGTGGGCCTACCCGCATCTCTTTCTACATCGCATCTTATTACCATGAGAGATGCTTTTTGTTTTTTTTTGCAAATTTATTGGACCATATTCTTGGAGGTGATAAGATCTCTGGGATTTTATATTTGTTTCACACAAACGTAAACGACTACCATAAAATGTACAGAAAAACATATGTGTTTATGGAAATTAGGGTAATGAAACAGAACACAAACAGTTGTGATGAGAATGAGAGCAGAGAAAATTACACTATGGGAGTTGCTAAAACACAGGAAGAACTCAGCAGAGATTAATTAAATAACTGGATTATGCAATAGCATGCAATCATTGTGTGATGGCAGCAAATGCTATGAGTCATAGAGAAGTCCCCACAGGTGTAGGAACCATATGTTTAAAGGTGGTCTTCTATGTCGATGTTGAGCTGACCAGTATAATCATTCTGCGGAGCATTTTTAAGATCCCGTCTGCTGCAATGAGACCTGCCGTAAGACAATACAAGTCTCAAAGTCTTGTCCCTTGCAGAGATTTACTGCTGAAAAACATTGCTGACAAAATGTATTGCCAGTATACCAGGCATATCTTTGAGTTTGACTGACAGACTGTGCATGTCCGCAATTACCATGTCAATCACAACATTACAATGTGATGCTTGGAAATCAGTTGATTTGTAGTAGGTGTTTTATATTTTGCACAGTATTAAATAGTGAATAATGCAAGCAGTGGGGTGGAATTCACCATATAGTCACCGTATCAAAGTGTTCTGAATAGTGTCTTTTATTTTTGATCTCTAACTTGTACATACTTATTAAATTGTTCTAAACTTGCCTAAATGAGAAATATTAATTTTAGAAAAAGCTGCCAAATGTAGAGTGGTAGAATTTAATAGCAGTGAAACAAAACAGGTTATTTTATTTGGAGAAAAAAGAATGGAAAGTTTGATAAATGCTGAAACAAATGGTATACTTTCAAAAATGATTGTTAGGGTATAAAATAGACAAAAAAAAACAAAAAACCCAACAACAACAATGCAAAAACTTGACAGATTTAATAAAATGCACCTAAAGAAATGCCCAATACATTGATAAATCTCTAACCCAGTACATAACCCCAACATTGTTCACAAGAACAGGTATGATTTTTCAAGGCACGACCTGCTAGATCCACATACAACTTATTAATACATCAAATAAAATAAATACATTTTTTAAAAGTGTTTGTAGTTGATGTCCCATCTAAGGTGAGCAGTGCAGAATGATACCAGTTAAAATAACTTTCCATATTAAAAGCCATTTTGCACCGAGCATGTCTTGAAAATGCCAGATTATCATGCTCTGCTCCTCATGCCCTTTACATTATTATATTATCGACACCGTCTCAGCATATATTAATTGCACAGCAGATATATGTAGAATATGTTACAACTCATTTCTTAATAATAATAACAATAATAATAAGTGCAGCAACCTAAAATAAAACTAACAACCTAACTTTTTAAAAATAAGATTAGTTCACATAAGTTAGTTCAGATCTTAACTAATTTTGCAATAAGGTCTGTCCTGGGGTAAAATATATTTTTGAGGGATATGTATAAATGTTTATGGAGCTTGGCAGGGGCTATGTTTTCATACTGAATGCCAAAAGGTCTGTTAATAATAAGAGGTCTCCTCTGCAATTAATTGTACAATATGTACATGCATTTTCAATCTTCCGCTCTAAAGGTTTCCAGGCAAACTCTACTCTTGGTTGATAATTAACCCCAGAGTTATTCGACTGTAAAGTGAAATGGCAGGGAAGTGCTGGCTATTTACTGAACTGAACAAGTCATTAGCTTACATTTTATTGTTGTGCATGAGGTTTACTCAAGACCAAAGTATATTTACTGAGTTGTCTGTGGGCAGTGTTGGCCTGGGATATTGTTTTGTTAAGGGAGATGTGGCTTGTCATTGATAAATCAACTTGAAACATTAGTAGATGTGTTTTTTCACACATACACAGCAATTAAGTGTAGTACATCCTAGCTAGCCTAGTGGTGCAGAACCTGCACACAACCACATTAAGCTTTTAGATGCATTCGTTATTCACTGTGCATTTCTGATTGATTGATCCTAGGAGTTCTATAGAATAGAGTCTCGCTGACACACTCCCTTGCCTAAAATTTGTATGCTGTCAATCACCCTTCTGCTACCTGCGCTGTATTGCCTTTCACTCTGGCAATAAGATTATTTGAAAGGCTTTTACTACAACTACCAAAGCAGCGCACATTGGAATGGAAAAAAGGACAGATTCGGGACCAAAATAGGGACTGTTGCTTTTTAATTTGGAACACTTGGGAGGTGTGGCTGTACAGATTACTGTTAACTACTGGGTCCAGGGAGGCTGATTAATTTTATTTTGTTGATCCAGTGTTTTAAAATGTATTGAGTTTCTTCAATGCTGCAGTGCTGAAATAAAATAGTTTCAGAAATGGTCATGTTGGTAGAAGTCTGATCCGTGGAGTGTTTTTGCTTTAAAAACAGCACATCCAGAGTTATTCGCACTTATGTGCCAGGGGCTAGTTACTCCCCCCTGCACATGTGACTTGGGCAGCCCAGAACTCTGTTCCAGACTGCCTAATGTCAATTCTATGCATATTTTACATCTCTGTCATCAGAGCTCACTGCACGCTTACGGTAGCCTTCTCGGCTTCTTTTGTCTCCACTCCCTCCATAACAGCAGTCCTTCCGGTCTCCCCATCCCAACCACAGTTTTTTTCCCTTTCCTTTCGCCCATCCTCCTTCTCTCCCTCTCTCTTGGCATAGGCGCTTTCTAAACCGGTTAATTGGTCCAGTGAAAGACTTCTTTATGAGAAGCCATTGATTGGACCTCTGCACATCTCCTGTGATGTTACAAGGGGGCGTGCCGAGTAACTCCGTGAGCTTCGCCCAACGCTGGATTAAGGTTAGTAAAACTTATTTTTAAACCTTTTCTCAATATTTTGGGGGTTGGACATAAAGGGCATTATTCAAATAAAGAAAATGGCTGCAGTAACCTTTAACAGAAGCATAGTAAGGCTCAAGGCCTGGAAAGGATAACTGTCATATAGACTGACTGTTTTGATCAGGTGTCGTCTAACTGTGGTAAGGTAGATTTCTAAAATTCGATTTATAAAGTGCAGGACCCAGTAGGGATTCTTTTCTCTCTAAGTGTTTTTAATCAGTGATAAAGTGTGTTAACGGGTAACAAAGAATAGTTCAAATTATGTTTTTTTTTCTCTTTCTCCCGACAACAGGATTAAATATGCCCCCTGAGCAGACACACTTGTCTCCTCTTCTTTTCTCTCTCTATGAGATCTGATAGTTGAGCCGTGATTCCTATATATCTATGACAACCCTAGGATATCCTAATATTGTTTAAATCTACAAAGATTAAACACAAACATCCCATTCTGTAAGATGTTCGACTGTAGAGTAGACAGGTCAGCTAGCGATCTACAGTGACGGTGTGGGTCAGGTGAAGTTCAGAACCTAGCATTGCCTGCCGACACATTGCTGGCTGGGTTTCTAAGCTGATATGCTCCAGGCAAAAGACGTTTTGAGATACAGACATTTCAAGGCAATTACTCTTCATGAAACATAACCTCAGGAATCTGAGCCAAAATGTCTTTTTTTTTTTAAATCCCATATCTGAAATCCCAGGTGACACAATATAAAACACAATTTAATCACCATCCATATGATAAAAGTATAACAACGGCTGGTGGCTAACAAATCCATATGTTTTGTTATATTGCGCAAGTTGCATGTTGCTATTTTCTTAACTCATTATTTGGAATATTAAGCTTACTAGTGTGATTATGTATTACATTGAGCTGTGGAAGACATCAGCTTGTAAGATAAGTGATTTCTCTGCAGAAGTTGTCGCTAGATACTTCTATGAAAATCTAAGCATAACTGGTACTTTTTTACCTAGCACTTTAACTATACATTATATTAGAACCTAATGTGGATGTGTATCCTTTGACACCCCAAAACGCGATGTGTATTTTAACATAATTTTAATTTCTTAGTAAGCTATACCTTGATTGGTTTTCACTAAACACTCCACTAGTAAAACCATTCAGATTAAGTCACTTACTTGCTCTACATGTCCACAATCACCAAACTCGGTGAAATCAGAACAGAAAGAACCAAAGTACACCAGGTGTCATCCCCACAGGAACCACCAGAAAGTGAAGCCGTTCCAAAAGAACTGAAATACGTGTGTGCAACATATCATCCATCCAAAAGTGTTAGGCAGTATTTACTATACCAGTGAACTAATGTATATATAAATAGACAAATCAGGCGCTGGAAAGAGAGAAATGTAATTGTATATAACAATACCTGAAGAAGTGGTTTTATCAGAGTCCATACAGATGTCCAAACAGCTACTAGATGCATACTTGCAAAAACAGAATATTCAAGGATATAGTCTTTCAATGTAGGGTAATAATTGCTTGATCCAAGGATAAATCTGACTGCCATTCTGGGGTCAAGAAGGAATTTTTTTCCTAGCTTGTTGCAAAATTGTGCTTCAGACTAGGTTTTTTGCCTTCTTTTGTATCAACAGCAAAAAACAAATGTGAGGAAGGCTGAACCTGATGGGCGCAAGTCTCTTTTCAGCTATGTAACTATGTAACTGTAACCTTATTTCCCTCCATGTTTTCAAATACATAGACAATTTAAGATTTTTCAGTAGCGCTATGGCAACAAGTCAACCTTTCAGTACATTTCTGTGCCACATGACCACTGAGAAATGGAAAACAAATCTGCCATTAGGAAACCTATATTCCATATATACCAATACCAAATAGTTTCTCTCTGTGGTAATTTGGGATATGTATACCCAGCTCAAGCTCCAGTGGTGGATGAGATAGTCCCAAGTACTAAATATTATATATTTTTAAAATTATCAGCATTTATAAAATGCCAGCAAATTATTCATTGCTGTACAATTGGACAGCATTATACAGTGCTGCTCCCTTGGGAAATCTAGTATTATGCGATTTTCTTGAAGGTCTCGAAGACTCCTATTAGTTTATAATTACTTTACGTGCATGTTCAGGCAGGAGCACTCCCCATCAGTTGTCTTTAGTTTGCTCTCATTTCTTCCTTACCTGGTGACTGACTGTGATTTCAACTTTAGCTATTTTCTGAAGATGCCAGGATATTGATCAGAAAACATTTTTTGAATTTGAACAGATCATTTTATTACCTGAATTTCAACAGCATTTTCCCCTCCATTTTTAAATTTTATATTTTGCAGGTAATACATACATATGCATAGCAAGTTGTCAACAAGCATGAATTAAACAATTATCGCAAGAATTGTACCCATTTTTTAATATGACTGCAGGATGCAAAACAGTGGAACTTTGGCAGCTATCTGGGACCTCTGAGCATATCTAGATATAACTTGTCTAAAGTGCTGCATTCGTAAACAGTGCTCAGCCACAGGACTATCTGTGGTGCCATCCTGGAAAGCCACATTTGTTGCAGATCAGTGTCCGCTTATGTAATCCATATGGGCAAGTGAATGTATATATTAATAAGTGTTGTACAATATACAGAGAGGTGTTGTACAATGACTTACAATGACCAAAAAAGAAAACAAACAAATCCCATTCACGTATATAGTGACATAGCATAGATGCTTAATAGCTTTATAGCCTCATGCCAGTTGATATTTCTAAAACATGTTTGCGGTACTACTTGGAAACTGGTTTAACGTCCACAATCTCTGTACAAAACAACCAATAGGAACGAGGAAATATTCGTAAAGAGATGCCACGCTGGAGTCATAGCGCCTGGGAAGAGATCACTGGCAGAAGGTCATAGTTAAAGCTACAGAGCATGAATTATTAAACACTCCTATTTATAACTATTCCTGGATGTTTTCCAAGTTCTTCAATAATTAAACTTGGCTTCAACAGAGCAATAAAAGAAAGTCCCTTTTGCGTTCAGCTACGCAAGATGAATTAGGATTGAATGTCACATGTTCGTCTGATATAATATAGAATGATGACTTGTCCAATTGTAACCTATATAACCCAATATTTTGACCAGCAGTGTTTGCATTAACTGGGTGTGTTTTATAGTTGTCAATGTAATTAAAGCAAACTAATTGCCTCTATTTAAAAGAGCAACAGAATGCTGAAAAAACATCAAACATTCTAGTACTGGTGTCCTTCTTCTGACACTGGAAGAAAATGTTTTGGTTGTAAAACAAAACTCTGAAACATGCCATTATTTGGTACATTTATGTCTGTAATCTATAAAAACAGTTATTCTAACATGCATATTATAGTATGTGTCTGGAGAAATAAAATACGGGGTTACATTATAAACTGAAAAGATATTGTATATGTGATAACTAATGCTTCTATGTAATCACCTCCATTAGGAAACACTAATGATCAAATCGATATCATCAAGTGGAGAATTTTTTTCTGTGGTATGCAATAAAATAGTGGAAACCTTTTGCAATAGAAATAAATTAATTTTAACAGTATACCTTTTGCCTGTTTATGTACAGCCAGTATATAGATGGGGTTTAGACGGTATGGGCTCCAGCTATTTCAAACATCACCGGTGAAACCATTAAAATAAATCAACTCAAAAGTGGATTTAGATATAGTGTATTAAATATATGTAATATATGTTAAAATATTAGCAATGATAATAATAATAATTATTAGAGAAAAATACCTGCTTTTTTTTTTAACATGCATAATATTTTTGTTATCACTTACTCAAAAACCCACTAACTACCCGAGATCTGTTGGTCCATCTACAGACTCTCAATGCTTTGTAAAATAATATTAGTACACATGTGTATGTGAATGATGAGTACAGATGTGTAGATGAGTACAGATTTCTCACAAAAATCTTCTCATAGTTCCTTGTGCACTAAGATCTAACTCTCCGAGTCCCCTTATTTTTCTCAATCTGCTCATTGTCTCTCTTTTGGCTTTTTCTCTTTTGCAGTCCACTTCTTGTGGTTACTTCCTTGTTTCTCTTGTTGTCACTTCGTTTTTTTTGTCTAATGACTTCCTCTTATGCCTCTTGTATCTCTAATATTGTCCCTTGGCTTGGTTACCTGTATTGAATCCAAAGTAAATATAGTCCTACACTGACAAATCAGGTAACAAATTTCTTGCAAGCAACACTCATACAGGGTAAGACCATCGTGATCTATCAAACCAAGATTATGGTAACAAGGGTGTAAGCTAAGTAAATCAATGCTGAGATAATAGTGTCATTTAAACTGTCATCATAGTCACTAGACATGTGCAATTCGTTTCGGTTCGAATTAAAATTCGGCCGAATTTTAGGTAATTCGGACATTCGGGTGCTTCCGAATGTCCGAATAGTTGAATTGCCGAAGTGCCGAATTGGTGAAGTCCCAAAGTGCCGAAATTACCGAATTTCCGAAGTGTAGGAGTGCCGAAGTGCCGAATTGCTGAAGTGCCGAAGTTCCGAAGTTGCCGAAGTTCCGAGGTGTCAAAGCGCCGAAGTTCCAAAGTTCCGAAGCACAGTATTGCCTAAGTACGAATATACTTACCCAGTGAAAGAAGAAGAATGTTACATTGTATACAATTTCAAATAAAAAGTATACAAACATAGCCAGGATTCAGCTGTAAGCATTTGCAACACTTACAACAATCAAGTAACATACATTCATATAAAATGTAAGTTACTTAGCCTGTCAATGTAATGACAGGAATGAATAAGTAGATAACGCCCTAATTCCCACGGTATTAGGGAGCTATCTACTAAAAGGCTGAAAGACCTAATTTGGTCTTTCAGCCAAATTTTCTAATACTAAGTAAAGATTACTTAGTATTAGTAAATTATGCCCCTACTCGCTATACCGCGAGTAGGGGCGTGTCTATTAAACAGGCTGCTCACTGTTTAATAGACATGCCCCTACTCGCGGTATTGTGAGTAGGGGCACAATTTACTAATACTAAGTAATTTTCGCTTAGCATTAGTAGTAGTAAATTTAGGTCTTTCAGCCTTTTGGTAGATAACTCCCTAATACCGTGGGAATTAGGGAGTTATCTACCAAGCGGCTGCAACAAAAGTCCCGAAATGCCGAGTTCTGAAGTTGCCGAAGTTCCGATGTTGCCGAAGTTGCAGAAGTGCCGAAGTGCCGAAGTTGCCGAAGTTCCGAAGTGCCGAAGTTCCGAAGTGGTCAAGTGCCGAAGTTGCTGAAGTCCCAATTTGATGAAGTCCCGAATTTCGGAATGCCGATCCTAGCCGAATATTTTCCCCATGCACATGCCTAATAGTCACCAAAGAAAGGAAAAGGTCCAGTGACTCCAAGGCTTAGATACACATTTTTATTAGAACTATTAAAACAACTTCAATCTTGAAGAAAAAGACCTTTGGGTCGAAACGTTGCTTCCAGACTCTGTAGTTTTAATAAAAATGTCTATCTAAGCCTTTTTCCTTTCTTTGGTGACTATTAACTACTTCTTGTGCCTTGGTTCTGGCCCCAGGTTTGGTTGCACCTAGGCTTTTATTAATGGGTTAACTGAGTGCAGTTCCATTTTTTGGTTCTTAGTACATTAAAACTCCCATAAACGATGCATCCGTGCTGGAAGGCATAAATAAAGCAATTCTCAAAACAAACTTAGAAGTAAGCGATAACTGAACTGTGCTTGTTTTTAAAATATGCTCAATGTAGTCTGCCTTGTGGTTTCATGTGTACGTGTGTCTCTTTCAATACATTTTATAAAGAAAGAGATAAAGGTACAAGTAGATGTCATAATAGATTTTGTCAAAATAGGACAATAAAGAGATATGATATAAATAGAGAAAATACATAAAGATTATCAGGATAAGACAATTAAAATCCATAAAGCAAAGTTTCAGTCACATAAAATGATCCTCAAATAATCAGATATACATTGTAGTTTTTAAGTAATCCTAAAAAACATTTTCATTAAATATTATTTCTATATAAATATATTAAATGAATACTGAGCATGTGTAGGTATATCATACTTAGGCCTTGATTTAAGCTTTTTGAAATATATATATATATATAAAGTCAAATATTTTTGGATAGGCTAATATATATATATATATATATATATATATATATATATATAAAAAAAAAGAAATAGAAATATAGGCTATATATATTAGCCTATCCAAAAATATTAAACTGAGGCAGGGCGGATTTGTCCTGCTCGCTCAGTCTATCATTACTTCCCAAAGTTGGATAACTAATGCAGACGTCAACTTCCACATTAGCAGCATAGCCACGTAGGGGCTGGGCTAATGGTGCCAGAAGAGCTCCTGTTTCTGAGAAACCATTTTAAACAAAAACATTTTAAATTAAAGCAAACAAGGAGACGGTGCCCTGCTTTGTTTATAGAGATTTTCTATTGCTTTATTCTGTTTTAAAAGGGGTTGGGAGTGACCCTATGGTCAGAGGATAGCCTGCAATTTGCACACTGTGGGCTCCATTCACCTGTTTGTATTTGTGTTTAAACAAGGAGATGGTGCTCATCGATTCTTTGCACATTAACCGTTGACTTAATTGTATAGCTAATGACCCTTTTAAAGAACAGTACTAAGAACCTTGTCCAGAGAATCAAATAAAAAAGTAAGGAATACGGCATTTGTCTAAAGCGGCCTACTCATCATATTCCCCGTTACTGTAAAGAACGGTGGTTCCAATAAAGATCAAGATATAGTAAGTTGTGTTTATATCACTGAATTAATATAGCTACTCCAAGCCATGTACTGTATTAAAAGCAATGATTTCAGGAAACATTCCAAATATTAAGTTTAAAAATAGCTGAAAAATCTTTGTTGTCCCTTTTAGACTAAATATTTTAAATGTTTGCTGCAATGCATGCATGATCACAGACTGTTACATGACAGATAAGGAAAATGATTCATTTTTGCAATTTTAACCTTCACTAGTAGTTATTATAATTATTATTATTAGCAGGTATATAGTGCCAACATATTCCGCAGCTCTTTATAATTATAGAAAGGGGTTATTTGACAACAAGTGACAAGTGACATACAAAAATATAAAAAATAATCAGAAACAATACATGAAGACGGCCTTACTCAAACAATCTATGGAAGTGCCTACAATGGCTGAAATCCACTTGTGTGTGTATATACAGTGGAACATCGGAATTTGAGTGATCCCGATCTCGAACAATTCGGAAGTCGAACACAAATTTCGAGTAAAAACGTCTCAGTACGTGAACGATCTTCGGTACCCGAACATCAAAGAGCCGCTCACCAGGGCCATGTGACCCCTCCAGCCAGCTGTCACCAAATCCCCCCATTCTCACTGGATGGGAGCTGACCAGCTGGGAGCCCATGAGTGCACACTCCACTCTCACTGGAATTGCCTGAGTGTGCTAGGCGGCTAGCAGATATTGAGCTCACCATCACCAAGACAAACTTTCCCAGGACATGGACCCAGGTACCTCCTCCGCTTCATCATTCTCATCACCTTCCTCTTGAGGCTCAGAAATCCTGTCTGAGGGGGACCCCAAAACCTCAAACGTGGGGACCTGTACTGACTGTGACTCTCAGGGTCCCCACTCCTCTCAATAAGGGGGAGCAGAGAGGAGAGGGGGCAGGACAGAGGAGAACAAGAGGAAGAGGAAGAGGAACATTGGACGTAATATAATTTGAGAATTATTTTTAATGCATAAATATAAATGTAAAATGCTGTAATTTTGGGGGTCTGGAACTGATTAATAAATTTTACATTAATTCTTATGGGAAATGTTGATTTGGTTCTCGAACAAATTGGAACTTGAACAGCCTTCTGGAACGGATTAAGTTCGAGTTCCGAGGTTCCACTGTATATATATATATTTATATATAAAAGCCTGAAGATAAATGATACTCACTAAGACAGCAAATTTGCCATCTCAGTAAAACTTAACTAATCACCGGAAGATCAGGAAAGGGCACCCAGATCTCTTGAGCAGCAATGTAAAGTGTCTTTCCTGAAACATAATCCGGCCACTGTGCTATCGCAGCATCTCAGATTCATTTGTCATCGCTATTTCAATTTATTTAATTCACCAAGGAAATCCAAGCAGTGTAACTAGATCTCTGGTAAGCAGCTCAGGACGGTTGTAGTTTACAAAACTCTGTAGGATGTTCTGTCATTCTCGTAAGGTTATGGGGACAAAGGTTACGGTTTGGGCTTGTTTGCTGGATAGTGAATGTGTGGAGCTCATTAGTTAGTATGTGAAAAAGCTGTGTTAAACACAGTAATGCCTTTTTCTTTATATATATATATATATCCTGTATTGCTTCAGACCTGAGGAAGAGAGGAAAACTCTCGAAAGCTTGTCTTTGAAAAATTATGTTAGTCCAATAAAAAAGGTATCATTGCATACTGCAATAATCTGGTATTGGCATCTTGTCTACGGGACTAATACGGCTAATCCAATCGACACTATACACACACACACACACACACACACACATATATATATGGGAGTCTTGCCAAATCCTTGGTTTTGCACCCCTCCCTGTCACATGTGCCTCATTCCAGGGCCATATTTAGCCTTGTACTGCTGAGAACACCAGATGGAATTTCTCCCCCCAAGTAAGTCGGTTAATCTCATAAGAGCCCTTTAGTATATATATATATATATATATATATATATATATATATATATATATATATATAATCTTCTGACCCCCTTCCCCTGCTTACCTCTTGTCCATTAGTAATCATGCACTTACAGATGAACAGAACACAAAAAAAAGAAAACCAAAAAATGGGAGCAATTTGTGTAATGAACACGTACCATGCACAAAGCTGGTACATGCAGTGTTTGTTCTGCATATGTATGCATTGTAAAACTGCAGCATTCATACTGCATGCAAATAGCAGTAGGTTAACATACCTGCAATGTGCTTTCCCTGTTTAATTGTACATGCTTTATCATTTCAAATTTTAACAAGATCAAAAATATTGGCTAGAACACCTAAACCGCTGTGTGACATTCTAGTAGAACTTGAGACAGCAGACTGGGAACTGAAGAAATGCTACAGTGAACTGACTTTAAGTTATGCTGTACTCGTATATTTTGTTTACATTGCTTCCTATTTTTCTAACATTATTTTTTATATTAATTTACCATTTTGCCTGTATATAAAAAAACATAGTTATTACAGTTGTTGCCTACACAGAGAATGTAAGACAATTTAGTTACACAGTAACACAGGTTAGAAGAATTGATCTATTCTTGTGTAATATCAAAAATATCCACTTGCTCATTGGTTACTGGTAATGGGCACTCCAGAGTGAATTATGCCAACTGTTTTACTCAGCCATATCTACATCAAGATATCAGATTGTAGCCTATAGCTGTTGTTCGTTTACAGATTCCAAATTTCCCTGCAGCCAGCTAATCTGATGAGTAGGTGGTACACTTTGACACCCCTTAAATTGTGTAAACATTAAAATAATTTAAGAAAATGGTACCGTATATACTCGAGTATAAGTCGACCCGAATATAAGTCGAGGCCCCTAATTTTACCCCCCAAAACTGGGAAAACTTATTGACTCGAGTATAAGACTAGGGTGGGAAATGCATCAGTTACTGGTAAATTTATAAATAAAATTAGATCCCCCCAAAATTATATTAATTGAATATTTATTTACAGTGTGTGTATATAATGCAGTGTGTGTATTAATGCAATGTGTGTATGAATGCAGTGTGTGTGTGTGTATGAATGCAGTGTGTGTATGAGTGCAGTGTATGTGTGAATGCAGTGTGTGTGTGTGTGTGTATGAATGCAGTGTGTGTATGAATGCAGTGTGTGTGCGTGTGTGTGCGCGTGTGTGTGCGTGTGTATATGAATGCAGTGTGTGTATGAATGCAGTGTGTGTGTGTATGAATGCAGTGTGTATATGAATGCAGTGTGTGTGTGTGTGTATGAATGCAGTGTGTGCGTGTGTGTATGAATGCAGTGTGTGTATGAATGCAGTGTGTGTATGAGTGCAGTGTATGTGTGAATGCAGTGTGTGTGTGTGTGTGTATGAATGCAGTGTGTGTATGAATGCAGTGTGTGTGCGTGTGTGTGCGTGTGTGTGCGTGTGTGTGCGTGTGTATATGAATGCAGTGTGTGTATGAATGCAGTGTGTGTGTGTATGAATGCAGTGTGTATATGAATGCAGTGTGTGTGTGTGTATGAATGCAGTGTGTGCGTGTGTGTATGAATGCAGTGTGTGTATGAATGCAGTGTGTGTGTGAATGAATGCAGTATGTGTATGTTATGCAGAGCCTTGGTGGGGGGTGGGCATTTGTATAAATTTTTTTTTTTTTTTTTTTTAAATATTATTAATATTTTAATATTATTTAAATTTGTATTTATATATTTTTTTGTCCCTTCTCCCTGCTTGTTAGCTGGCCAGGGAGGGGGGCTCTCATCCCCTGGTGGTCCAGTGGATGGGCTTTGTAGGGCGGGGGCTGGCAGTGAGCAGTAACTTACCTTTCCCGCAGCTCCTGTCAGCTCCCTTCTCCTCCGTTAGGTCAGCTCCCTTCTCCTTCACTGTAAGTCTTGCGGTCTGAGAGCCATGCGGAGCGTTGCCACGGTTATTATAGCCAGTTAGATCATCTTGCCTGAGCTTACCAATGACTGCTGACCAGCTGGACCTTACTTGCCTTACTCTAAATGCTAAGGTTTTGAACTCTCCCATCAAACAGAGTAGAGCC
This sequence comes from Pelobates fuscus, assembly GCF_036172605.1. Lineage (NCBI taxonomy): Eukaryota > Metazoa > Chordata > Amphibia > Anura > Pelobatidae > Pelobates > Pelobates fuscus. Next base: position 144,512,309 of record NC_086321.1, on the reverse strand, counting down.
CTTTGAGAATTGTGGGCCCTGAAGATCTCTGTGACCTTCTTCCAGGAAATGCACTGCCACTCACCCGCAGCTCCCTGTTTCTCAGACTGATATTTCCCCCATGCCTTTTTTGCTAACAACCCACATGACCGCTCCTGTGGAGTTGCGATACAGTTCTCCTCCTCGATCCTGTCTCGGAGGATGCTGGCCCAGAAGGCAAATATTTGTTTGTGAAGGGGACTATTACTGATTTCCTTTTTACCTTAACTAACTAAAGTGTAATTCCCTAATGGGAATCAGAAGTCCTTTTGTGCTGCGATGCTACTCCTCTTGGAGTCTTTTCATGAGGGACTTTGGTCACCTGTGGCAACTTTAGTCTTCCCCTAGATCCAAGGGTGGATACATCATCTGGGCACTGTCATCTCCCTCTCCACCTTCTCCGTGATGTTTGGACCCTACTACACGAAGAGCAACTCATCGGTTGCTGAAGGACAACGAATCCTACAAGCAAAGATTTAACTTTTTTCTCCTCCTTACATATTCCCACATAAACTGTTTGTTTTTATTTACTCACCATTTAGATCTTCTCTGTTCTTGTATTATTGGCTCATAATGTGGTCAAACCATGCACAAGTGAAATTGAGCAGTGCTTCCACTCTTTACAGACCAAAGGCTTTTAACCGGCAACTTAATGAATCTCTTTTAGACAACCCTTTACTTGTCACCAACATAAGAGCTTGCTTATTTACAGGAAAATTTACCACCTAACACACCTTCTTCGGTAATTTGTTAAGCTCATAAATATGCGATTCATAGACAATTTATCAAACTTGGCTAGGGTCCTCAGAATCTCCAAGTCAAATCTCCAAGTCAGTCCTGCTTTCAGTTTGGCTATTTTGGTCTTAAATTTAAATTGTAATTCACTTTAAATTCACATTGAATTCCTGACAAGTCTCACTTTTGTGAAAATCTAAACTTGACACTGCATGTCATCTCATTTGGTTTAAGATACTTACTTTATTGTTTATAAAGCAGATATTTTGACCCAAACATTGCAATTCCCAAACATTTGAGGCTCAGTGAATAATCCTGATTTGTTTTCATACATACTATTTAATCCCTGAGGTCCCTGAGGTCACAAGTTTGGGTTCTCCCATAATTTTCACATCTCAAATCAAGCCAGGACAATCCAAAGGATCTATCAATTACAAAAGGAAAGAAAATAATAATTGAAGTATGATACAGGCATTTTTATCCTCTCACTGTACAACCTTTTCGTTTTCTATTCAATTTAAATTGGACATCACAAAAGAGTTAATGTTCTTTCTTGTTGGATACAATGAAAGGTCAGCTCGACAGTGATCTGACTGACTTTCCATGGCACAATGCTGATCCAACAGTAACACACTCCCCTGTGTATCAGTGTCTCCAACTCCTAATAATTTGCCAACGATGGGTATAATAGATCAAAGGCTCTAACAGTGTTATTTTCAATTGGGCATTGTTTTCTTTAAAAAAAAAAGCTGATGTAGAGTGATGCCTCCTGTTTTGATTTTGCATTGTTTGCAGTTAGCAGATATTGTTAAATAACATGGTTTGTATGTGTTGGAGAACGGTCAACTTTTTTTTTGTTTGTGTGTGCGTGTTTTTTATATTGCTAGAGCCAAAGAAAGAATACTTCATGCTATATTTTAAGCAGGCAAGTTATATTTGTGTTCTACAAGCACTTCTACTTCATATAATTTTCCAAATTAGAATTAGCCCCATCGAATCACACCTCATGCGGCTTCCTGTGGGATTTGCTAAGGTTATTCCCAATATGTATTTTTTTTTTCAATACAAAATAACAAACATAAAAGTCATTGATGTCTGTGGTGGGAACTGTCTCTGCAATCCCCACAATACAATCCCATGAAGATTGCTGAGAGCTGCAATGTGTTTGGCTGGGACAGGTGACAAGTGTGATGCATATGTATATAATACCACAGTAGAAAGAAATACAGGTCTAACTAAACAATGGTAAGGTGCAATGTGTTCATAAGAAAGAGTTCTAGGTAATGGGAACATTTTGTGAGACTAGACAGTGGTAGAAAGCTGGAAAAGCTGGATGAGGGGCAATCACTTCATAAATTCCCATTCTTGAGTTTTTATTTGATTTTTAAGGGCTGGTTCCAAGTAGAAAACATAACTGGATACCTACAAGTCATTCAGTAAGACAGATCGAGTTCTAGAGCTGTCCTGTAGCCCCATGTAGCTAGAGCGCAGCTAAGCGGAAAAAGGCCTTGACAGGGGTTAGGAGGCGGGCTTAGGAGGAAGTAAGCAAGGGTTGGATTATGGGTAAGTAGGATTGGCTATTTAAATGAGCAGCCATTTTAGGTGAGTCATTCTAACTTTCTACCCGGTTGAGTTTGTCCCACCCACCCTCCCTTTGTTTGTTATGTGTTTATTTAACCCGTTTCTTTCACAGCGGCGGGACGGGGAGCCGAAGGAGAGGAAATAGGCTCCCCTGGATGAACGTGAGGTGGAATAACAGATTGTGGTCATCGGTGGTTGAGAGGTTTCGAGTCCTGGAGGTGACTCAGAACCTGGTGTGGCAGGGGTATCCGGGTATACCCCTGCCGTGGTTAATGGTTGGTTGGCATTTTGGAATGTTGGTGTATGTTATAAATATGTTATAAATATGTATAGGTGTTATTATATGGGGGTCATTGCCTTTTGTATGGTAGCCGAAGGAACAGGATGCGAGGGGGCGGAGTATGGGGGGCAATGACCCATGTTGAATATGTTAATTTATTATTGTTATTATTATTATTATTATTATTATTATTATTATTATAATTATTGGTTAATAAAGCTGTGGACAAATTTCCCCATAATACTTAGTGTCCGTGTGTTATTGGGTTAGGTTATGGGGGTGGTTTGTCCTGGATTCCGACTGCCCAAATGGCGACTATACACCTGTCATGTAAAAATGGGGTTGCGGTATGAACAGAGGGCTGGTAATGATTACATAGTTACATAGTTACATAGCTGAAAAGAGACTTGCGTCCATCAAGTTCAGCCTTCCTCACATATGTTTTTTGCTGTTGATCCAAAAGAAGGCAAAAAAAAAAAAATAGTTTTAAGCACTTCCAATTTTGCAACAAGCTAGGAAAAAAATTCCTTCTTGACCCCAGAATGGCAGTCAGATTTATCCTTGGATCAAGCAGTTATTACCCTACATTGAAAGATTATATCCTTGAATATTCTGTTTTTGCAAGTATGCATCTAGTAGCTGTTTGAACATCTGTATGGACTCTGATAAAACCACTTCTTCAGGCAGATAATTCCACATCCTGATTGTTCTTACAGTAAAAAAAAACCTTTCCTTTGCCTTAGACGAAATCTTCTTCCTTCTTTCTTCTAGTCTAAACGCATGACCTCGTGTCCTATGTAAAGTCCGGTTTGCTGTTGTTAGAACTTAAAAACTGACATAGATTGTTCTTGTGAATGAAAGAGAATATAGAGAGCTGAAAACGATGTAAGCCCAGAGTGGCCTTGTATTGTTTTCTAACTTCTCTCAAGAAAATAACTTATTGTCCTGAGATAACAAGTTGTTTTCTCAAGATAACAAGTCAGAAAAATATTAAAAATGCATGGCCTCTCTGGGTTTTCAGATAGAACGACTCTGGAGGCATTTACTTTACGTAATAGCTCAACAGCTCTCTGAATGGCAGAATATAAAACTGAGTACAGAAACATATTTTTAATCATCATCATCACTTCTCTCTCGCCCTTCATTCTAGGTACATCTAACTCAACATCCTTACACTGCTTCATAACCTGCAAGTCATCAAAAGGTCACTCTGAACCCTGACATGGTCTGGCAACTGGTATTTTGATTTATTATTCTCTATATGCTCCCTATAATAAAATACTGACTTAATAAAAGCAGTGTCGTTTTGGTTGAACCCCGAATGCACCAGCCCTACTAGACCAGCTCTAGACCACCAATGACATCCTTGGGGATTTGACCCCTGCTTTAGAAAACTCCTGGAACAATCTTTTGTATTATATTCTTGTTCTTACAATGCTATATAGCAGGGGTTCTCAACCCAGTCCTCAATGACCCCCTACCAGTCCAGGATTTAGGGATTACCTGGATGTGTCTAAGGTAAAAAAAAACACCTTAGACACACCCAGGTAATCCCTAAATCCTGGACTGGTAGGGGGTCCTTGAGGACTGGGTTGAGAACCCCTGCTATATAGTTATACACATTTTACATTTTTTTTAAAAGGCACATAGGCAGCTGCTTTTGAATTCAAAGAAAGAAAATTGAGTGACATTCCATGGGTTAATAAAATGAACAGTAAAACAAGCATTGCTCTTAATTATGAGTAATAAGTCAAGCTGAACTGACTTGACAAGTTTGCTGAATAAGCGGTTTTCTCAGTGCAATGCACATAACTTTGTCCAGCAGATCTGTCAGCAGCTGTACTGAAGAGAGTTACTTCTCTCTATTTTGCTGAGAATAGGTGTTGCCATTGCACTCCTCACAAGTAATAAGATGCATTCCTGCCTGATAGATGGTTTATTGTTAAACATAAACGGTGAACCTTCTGGGTCAGATGCTTGATATCTGTTGCAAAATGGAAACGATGGACCAATTGAAAACTAGCATTGCAAATTAGTTCATTGCTAGTTATCAATGATGGCTTATGACAGTTTCAGTTTTATTGTAAATTAAAAGCCAATATTCATAATAGCAAATGTGATTTATCAACAGAAGATAGAATGTTAGATGATTAGGCATATGGTGAAATAAAAAAGAATTCTCACTACTTTAAGGTGGAAATTCCACATGCTGATTCTGTCTATATCCTCTGTGGTATTTAAATAATGAATGATGGAATTCTATTTCCCATCAAAATCATTCTGTATCTGCAAAACCAGCCTCAACCCCCCTCCAATTCCATTGCTCCGTCTTGTTGATGTTAGGGCATTTAAATGTGATTATAAGACCTGCTCACAGTCACTGATTACAATTTCAGGTCAGTCAGCATGTCTTGGCTCTGTTATAATGATACTACTGCCTTTTTCCATGATGCAAGCATCAATCCAGCACGTCAGTGTGTCTGTGCGAGGAAAAGCTCTCTTGGAAGCCTTAAAAGCCAAGGCAACTTAAAGGAGACATCACTAAACTGTCTCAATGACAGATTCTGTACTTCCTATTTTAAGGGCCTCAATATCATTGGGTGAACATGGTCCTTACACTTATTCATGCATTCAATACATCTTCACAAAAAATTCCCATTAAACTGACCTAGTATACAACGTCTAAGGATAAACCTCTTCAACATACTGGATATAGGAAGAAATGATAAATGGCATTTCCAATACATGTCTAGACATTAAAAAGCATTGTGCAAGAGAGAGAAAATACAATTATAGCTCTTAGCAAAAGCAACTATTGCATTTAAATCTATAGACGGCCAGCAGCATTAGAACAAAGGGAAGGAATACATTGAAGAGAACGTGTACTATAACTGAAAAAGGGGAGACTAGACCTGGACTTGGATCCAGATATTTTTTAATATGTCATCTACCCATTCTCCTACAGCACCAAAGGCCAAGTGGACCATTGGAAGGGGAGGTATCATCCCCTTTATCCTCTACTTATCCTGGGTGGGTTTCGACACATTTACCCACTTTTTCTGTCAGGCAGACACCACCCTTCATCTGATCCTGACACCATGTTTGCAAAGGCACTTTGGGCTAACAGGCCCAAGATACAGCTCTTTGTCAACAGATCTTATCAGGAGAATGCAGCCATATAGCAGGTCCTTAGACTCTTCCTCTGTAATCGTTAAATGGAATCAGCAAAGACAACACTTTGAAAATAAATATCCATCTTAGTTTTACTTATGGAAACATGCATTTAAAAATAATATATGTATAAAATATTATGAACAAGTGCCTCGCCCTCTTCTATTTTCCTGCTACCATATAGTTCGTAAGTCGGGCTGCAGAAAATCTAAATATGTGTAGTGGTGAGGTTAGCAATGGAGAAATTATCAGAGTGGGTGGCTTTAGAAATAAAATGAGCAGGAAAGAAAACAGGCAAAGGTGAGATAGTAACTGCAGTGACTTGTGATGTTCTAAGATGGTGGAGTTCCTCTGTCTCTGGAAATATCAAAATGGCTGTTAACTTAATAATAAAAAATAAAGAAATAAATATTTTAAAAAAATAAATTTGTTTAACCTTTTGACTGCCGGAGCTATGACCAGGATATTACAAAGCATTGTGCGTGATACATGTCTGGAAATTAAAGCAATACAAATATATTGCAAATGATGTATTATGTACTCAGTATGATCTCAATTTACTATTTGTGGATACACTTTTAATATGATTTAATATTTTTAAAAATGTTTTTATTTTTTTTGATGTACTGATATATTTTTGATATTTTGAAAAGTAAAAACAACATTTTTAAAAGTTTTAAATGTTTATCCAAAATATTAAAGGGACACTGTAGGCACCCAGACCATATCAGCTCATTGAAGTGGTCTGAGTGCAATGTCCCATGTCCCTTAACCCTACAGTGGTAATTATTGCAGTTTCTGAGAAACTGCAAAAATTACCTCTGAGGGTTAACTCCTCCTCTAGTGACTGTCAACGAGACAGCCACTAGAGGGACTTCCGAATTCGAAATGGACGCTCTGCAAGAGGACCTTCAGCATCACATTTTTTTCCTATAGGAAAGCATTGCATAATGCTTTCCTGTGGGGAAATCCTGAGGCGCGCGTGGCTTTTGCCGCGCATGCGCATTAGTGGACCAGGGATAGTCCCCAATATTTAAGTCCAGACGTGGGAGCTGTTGCCCCACACGTCCAATCTGCATGCCAGTCAAACTCCGCCCCCATTTTATCTTAATTTTACCTAAACCATTGTATATACTGGATTACACTATTGGTGGTTTCTTTTGTGTTTCATTTCATATGACACCCCAACAACAGAATTCTCATCTGCATTTAAGTTTTGTCTATTTGAACACTAAGGAGGATAACAGACTGACCTCCAAAAAAGCACTACTTTCAAAAGGTTATCTCCAAAAAGGACTTTTTCAGCTGGGACTCTTTATTATTGTTCATATTGTTATCAATATTATTATATATAATATTGTGTATATATATCTGTATAAGATTATCTAGTATTTCTTATTTAGTGCAGTCTGGTTTTGTTTTGCATTTTTTCCTTGTTTCTCTTGGGTTATTAGGGTATCCAAGAAACAGACCTTATTCTGTATCTCCACTTCTTTTTATTCCTGTTATTATAACTAGTTAGATTATTTGTCCCACCCAGAAGTAATTTTACTTACCTTATTTCCCCTGGCGCACCTTTCTTGCAATGGCTGCCTATCGTGTCCTTTTAAAATACTATCAAGACTTTCTCACAATATTTTGAATCTGTTTGAGTTTTGTAGCACATTCTCCATCACTCAGATTACTTCTGTTTAATGTTAGTGCATCTCATGTGTCTTCTGCGTGTTTTGATAATGCTATGATCCTCTCTTATCTCTTTTACCATGAATATTGAACGGATTGATTAGCTATAAAGATTTTCACCTGCTTAGTGTGATATATCTACATATTATCCTTGTTGTATAAGATGTATATGGTCTAGCGGAAATACCTACTGTTATTTTTTTTTTGCAGATAATAATGTGTTTGGTCTTAACTGATGGACTGCATCACAGTATCCTTTTTTATTGAAAAGCTATTTCTATTTAGGCATTAATGACCATTTAATCACCTTGTTTCATTGCCTACTGTGTCTACATGGGGAAAATTTTCGGTTCGGTTCGGCATTCCGAAATTTGGGATTTTCGCAATTCGGGACTTTGGCAATTCGACACGTCAAGACTTTGGAACTTCAGAACTTCGGAACTTCGGCAACTTCGGAACTTCGGCACTTCGGAACTTCGGCAACTTCGTCAACTTCGGCACTTCGGAACTTTGGAATTTCGGGACTTCGGGACTTCTATTGCAGCCGCTTAGTAGATAACTCCCTAATTCCCACGGTATTAGGGAGTTAACTACCAAAAGGCTGAAAGACCTAAATTGGTCTTTCAGACAAATTTACTAATACTAAGTAAAAATTACTTAGTATTAGTACATTTTGCCCCTACTCACTATACCGCGAGTAGGGGCATGTCTAGTAAACAGTGAGCAGCCTGTTTAAAAAAAAATTGCCCCCCCACAGCCCCCACCCCTGAGCGGTGGGTGGGGGCCCTAAAGTAAAATGATGGGGGAGACCTATTGTCCTCCCCCCGGCCCCCACCCCTGAGCGGTGGGTGGGGGCCCTAAATACTAATAAGGGGGGGAACCTAATGTCCTCACCCAGCCCCCACCCCTGAGCGGTGGGTGGGGGCCCTAAATTGGTATAAGGGGGGACCTAATGTCCTCCCCCTGGCCCCCACCCCTGAGCGGCGGGTGGGGGCCCTAAATACTAATAAGGGGGGGACCTAATGTCCTCCCCCTGGCCCCCACCTCTGAGCAGCGGGTGGGGGGCTCTAAATACTAATAAGGGGGGACCTAATGTCCTCCCCCCTGGCCCCCACCCCTGAGCGGTGGGTGGGGGCCCTAAATACTAATAAGGGGGGACCTAATGTCCAACCCCTGGCCCCCACCCCTGAGTGGCGGGTGGGGGCCCTAAATAATAAAAATGTGGGGGGGGACCTAAGGTCCTCCCCCCTGACCCCCACCCCTGAGCGGTGGGTGGGGGCCCTAAATACTAAAAAGGGGGGGACCTAATGTCCTCCCCCCTGGCCCCCACCCCTGAGTGGCGGGTGGGGGCCCTAAATAATAAAAATGTGGGGGGGGACCTAAGGTCCTCCCCCCTGACCCCCACCCCTGAGTGGCGGGTGGGGGCCCTAAATAATAAAAATGTGGGGGGGGACCTAATGTCCTCCCCCCTGGCCCCCACCCCTGAGCGGCGGGTGGGGCCCTAAATACCAATAGGGAGGGATCTATTGTCCTCCCCCTGGCCCCCACCCCTGAGCAGCTGGTGGGGGCCCTAAAAAAAATGTCCCCCTCAGGGGTGGGGGCCCGGGGGGAGGACATTAGGTCCTTCGGCACTTCAGCACTTTGGAACTTCGGCACTTCAACACTTCGGAATTTCGGTAATTTCTGAACTTCGGGACCCCGGCAATTCGGCACTTCGGCAATTCGGGACTTTGGCAATTCGGACATTTGGAAGTAACCGAATGTCCGAATTGCCCGAAATTCATCCGAATACATATTCGGACCGAAACGAATTGCACATGTTTACTACACAGTAACCAATTGCCAAGCAGATGCAAATAGGAGGTTAAGGTCAATTTACCCACTTTAAATTGGAGGTTGCCATGTAGTATGTAAATTAACCCAATCATATAGATATATATGGTACTTAATTAATAATATACATAAACTGATCAGCCACAACATTAAAGCCATCTGCTTAATATTGTATAGGCCCCCCTTGTGCTGCCCAAACACCTCGAACTCATAGAGGCATGGACTCCACAAGATCTCTGAATGTTGCCTGTGGTATCTGGCAGCAGATCCTTTAAATTCTGCAAGTTGCGATGCACTGTGTGTACTGACACCTTTCTATCATGGCCAGTGTTATTTTTTCAGCAATTTGAGCTAGTAGTAGTCATTCCTGCCTGCCCCCGTATACTTACCCTGGTGGTCCGCCAAGATGCAGATGCTCTGATCCAGCGGAACGCCGTTCCCAAGCAGTATAAGGCTCCTGACGGCCTCATGGATGCCAGCCACTTTGCCGGCATCATGATGTCACAAGAGCTCTAAGTAATAGAGCCCAGCACACACATGTACCTTTTGGAGGCGTGGTTATGCTAACTACACCCCCAAACATATAAAATCCCAGTCTGCCCAAAGTACAGTGTCCTGTTGTGGTTCCTAGTGTTCCTATAGCGCATTCCTTTGTCCATTTTGGTATTCATTGGTATTGCTCTCGAAAACTGTTTTCTGGCTCCCTCGACTCGGCTTCGTTTATCGTTCTTGTGTATCTCTGACTTCCCTGACTCTGCTTTTGTCTCTCGTATTAGTGTATTTCTGGCTTCCCTTGACCTTTGGCTCTTTCTGACTATCCTTGAGTTATTATTATTATTCTTTATCAAGCAATTCTAAGGACCAGTTTAGGGACTTTCTATCTGTCTCCATTTATTACCAGTGGCATTTCACTCTGCGTGTTGGGTTGTACGTTACAGTTCTTCTGTGTGATCACACTAGATGGGCTAGACTAGGCTCCCCATGTGCATCGATGAGCTTTCGGCACCTATGACCAAAACGCTGGTTCATCGGTTGTTCTTCCTTCTACCACATTTGGTATGCACTAACCACTGCATACAGGAATACCCTACAACAAGGGTGCCCAGAAGGTAGATCCCCAGATGTTTTAAAACTACAACTTCCATTGTACTTTGTCATTCTATTGCATTCAAAAAGCATCGTGGGGGTTGTAGTTCTACAACATCTGGGGATCTATCTTTTGGGCACCCCTGCCCTACAAGACTTATCATTTTGGAGTTGCTCTAACACAGTTGTCTAGCCATCATTATTTTGCCCTTGTCAAAGTCACTCGGATCTTTTCACTTTCCCATATTTTTGCTTCCAACATATTAAATTCAAGAACTGACTTTTCACTTGCTGCCTAATATATCTCACCCCTTAAAAGGTGTCATTGTAACAATATAATCAATGTTATTCACTTTACCTTTCTGTGGTTTTAATGTTGTGGCTAATCACTGTATTATTACTTTTGCTAGAAATATGCCTGATCCTGATGAAAGTCCCTGCTGGGACTGAAACGTTGATCGTATATATTTTTAATGGATAACCAATAAACTTCATGTTTTAAACTTTAAAGACCGAGAGTGCTGATCACTATCTACAAATATATATATATATATATATTTGGGAGTACAGGTCAACTCCCTAGTTTTGCACCTCTCCCCACGGATACACCCACGGGTCATTCCAGTGCCCTATGTAACCTTGACCTGCAGACAGTCCCAGGAGAAAGCATTTCCCAAGTAAATGTGTTAATCTAATAAAAGCAGGCATTAGGACTTGCCAAGAATGGGATACATTGACGTTGTGGCAGGCTTATGCAATGTATGAGCATATACTGTATGATCATTATTTTTGCCTAAGTCAGGTGTTTAAAAAAAAAAAGAGAAAACAAAAAAATATTAAATTATGTGAGTTTTGAAGTTGCTTTTTAGTGAATGAATGAATGAGTGCCTTCAATCATATATATATATATATATATATATATATATATATCGAGAGAGAGAGACCGATATGGGCCAATATTGCTTGAATAAGGTGAATGTTGGAGCTTGTAAGCAATATATGACATGCACTGATAGATTGTAGCTGTGTTAGTTTGAAATGCCCAGATGTAGCACAGGATTGTGTTTCTCATATACGTACATGACTTATTGATTTACACTATACTCAGAATATGTATCAAAGCATCATTTGCAATAAACTGGCTTCATAGGAGTCTGAATGAATGTATCAAGCTCCTACACTTTGTCATTCAGAGGTACACAACATCCATTCTATGTTTCTTTCTGCACCTGTATTTCATTTTCTCTGTTCCTTGACATCTACCTTTTTACAGATTTCAGTAAAGCTCTCAGAATACATCCAGTAAATTCTTCCCTGCGATGATACATAGTATAGCTATAAAGCTCATGCGAAACTCCTGGTATGTAGTAATGGGTTCTGTAGTTACAGGTACCGCTATATAAATGCAGATGAGTGGGAATATAGAAGTTAGGATCCCAGTGGAATAATTTCCCTACGCATTTCTTTCACTCATGCATTTCTAATCACCTTAGGTTTGCATTGCGGCTCAGTTGCACACAAAACACACATATAATGAGAATCACTGCTTCTTTCTGACTTTTCGCTTAGAGAAATGGAGCGAACCTCTGTAAGGTACAAGAGGTTTCATAAATATTGGTAAAATATCTGAGTGCTCAGCGGGCTAAACACAAAAATCTATAAAATGAAATGGTCAGTGTTTTCCTCTGCTCCATTAGTAAAAGGTGGAATAAAAATAAGGAATGGGTTAGTGCTCTCCACTTAAAGAAGTCAAATTATAGACTTAGATTGGCTTCATGTAAGCATCACTTACCAGAACTAGAAATACAAGTGAGGAAAATAAATGAATAACTTAAAAAATAGATTTTTCATACCGTAGAGGTTGCAATTACTTGTCTATTAGTCCACCTATTTTTCAGCGCTGTAGAATTTGTCGACGCGCTATAAATAATAATAATACATGCCAGATGTTTCGTGTGTCTAAGTGGTATAAAGGCCACAGGTATGGCCAATTGCTTTTGTATTCATTGGGGATAAATGTACAAAGTAGAGATTTAAATTTTATTTGAATTTAGTCAATTGAGTGGTCCTTTAAGTCTCCTCTATTTGTGCTCACTAGATTTCTGAATTATTGGCCCTCTCTGGCGAGTGTGACTTCAGTCGTTGCTCGCGTGGAAGTATGGTAAATCCAGAGTCGGCACTTCCTATAGGCGACTTAGGCAGTCACCTAGGGCGCAGCCGCCTTCATCAGATGATCCAGAGACGCGAAAGGGGCACTGACTAGCGCAATCCACATCCACTGCACCAACACTGTTTATACCTCTATTTGCTTAACATGGGCGGCTTTTTTTATTTAATGACCAACCTAGCTTAGTTACTTGTAGCCACTACAACATGAGCGGTTAAGTTAGGAGCAGTCGTTCTTTGATTATCTAACTTCTAGCACCTAGCCTTGTTACCAGATGCCACTAATATTCGAACGGCTAGGCTAGGAGCAGTGGTTCTTCTCATTATAAGAGGTATACCTAGGAAGGCTATTAACCACACCGCAAAGATTTGCGTGGACACCCAGGCCGGATCTCTATTCCAGCACACTCCTGCGGGGTTTTGGAGGGAGGTTTTTACCCCTTGACATTGGATTGATCAGGCATTTTCTTAAGGGGTACCCTCGAAAGGCACAATTGTTAGGGCACCTTATTTTAGGGATCAAATCATAACTATCCCTTCTGGTAGCATTATAGATTCCTCCTCCATCACTCTATAGCGTCCTGCAATCCTGTATATTTATTGCATTTTACCTTTACCATATAACCATGAGTTGAAACTACCAAACTTATTTAGGCTCAAGGGGCCCTTAATATTTCAATACATTTCCAAGACACCCCAAGTCAAAAATTTTTAGGTTGTATATCTGTACAGCGCTGCGGCATTTACTGGAGCTATAGTGCAATGTACAGTGTTTGTGTTTAACCCCTAAAGGACCAAACTTCTGGAATAAAAGGGAATCATGACATGTCACACGTCATGTGTCCTTAAGGGGTTAAAGAGGTGCTTGTATATAGTTTTAGTGTTTTAATATAGGGTTGTGTTTGTATGTAATGTTTGCGTGTGATAGGCTGTCACTTCCTCCTAGCTGGCCGACATTACAGGTGCCAGGTCACAGACTTAAAAGACCGCGGCACCTGACCTGGCCCCAGTTCAACAATAATGTTTCCCTGGTGCTATATTCATAGCACCGGGGAAACATTCCGTGACACCCCTGTGTGCCTGCCCCAGCGCACCGCGGCACGCAGTTTGCTAACCGCTGGCTTAGCATACTTTAAGACTGCAAAAACAGCATCCCAAGTCATTGTAAATAAGAGCATGCATGCTTTGTGCTGCTGGACTGGGTATCCTCTAACACTGTCGGGGGTTATTAGCCAGAGTCTGAAGGGCCCTGTACCAAATGAGGCAAAACCATCCAGTTGCTTACGGGGCTAATCAAATTATTTAACAATTTTCAGATTTTGCAGCTCAGGCTCTGAATTTGGTCTGCATTTTAACCGACCGATGACTGAAACCGAATGCTTCAAATCTGGGTCCAGATGCTTCAAATCCAAACTGTTTGCCTGCTGGCAGCACTAGCATCCAGTGGGCAAATAGTTAACAACCCTCAGCAATGTGAGGGTTAATTATATAGGCCAGTGCTTGCTAGCCGCAAGTCACATTATATATTTTAAAAAACAAAAAGACTGTGTAGGTTAATAAGGGTTATTATAAGGGAGATTGAAAGCTTCCCTGTGTACCCACCTGCCGGGATGTCTACTAAATGTTTAAAACTACCGTGGGCATCGCGTAGTGAACATTAAAACATTAAAAAAATAATGGTGACTGGACAGGGCACTCTCCATCAGTCTGCTCCCATCTGTGGCCAGCAGGTGGGTGCTATTTAATAAAATATATAAGGGGACATACTTATGTCGCCACCCGCCCTCACCATATTCAGTGGGTGGGGGCTATCATAATGTAAGGGCGTTACCTACCCAATAGTTGCAGATGGGGCCCCCCTAAAAGTAATAACTTAGTATAACTTAGTATAACTCCCAGCACCACAGGGGGTTAGAGCTTTAATTAATCAATGGGGGTGGACTTGCTATTCTCCACCCCCCCAAAGGTGCCATCACCACTCCTTAGCCACTTCCCATTAAAAATAAAAGACCCTACCTACCCACCCCTTACACTAATAATGGAGAAAGAAAGGACAAATAAACAGATAACTGTTTAAAAAACCTATGCTTACCAACAGAAGTCTTCTTTCTTCCAATTCATCTTTTCTTCAGACCACAAAAAATGCCAAAATACAAATCCATAAATCCCGACTTAACAAATTATTTTATTTTTATGAAAACTGATTGCGCCCCCCCCCCCCCCCCCAAAAAAAAAGTGTAAATAACAGTAATCCATCTTCACCCCACCTCAGACTTATTATTATGATAGTTATGGATTTGAATTTGAGCTTTTTTTGGAGCTGAAGAAAAAAAGAAGACTTGAGATGATATAATTTTTAACTTACATATATTAGTTTTATTGGCCCGTTTGAGCAGGGTTCACATCAACCTATCGTTCCTGTCAAAATGTGTAATAGTTTGTCTCATTTGTTGGTAAATTCCACCTTTATAATGTTGTAAAGTGCTGCGGAATACGTTGGCCTATACAAAAAATTTACAATAATAATATTAGTAATAGCTGACTAGTAGAATTTTCCCATTTTACTTATGTTAGCCGAATTCATGAAACACAGGTCAGGTTGTTTTTTTTCATCAAGGTTTAAGATGGTTACATAGAACTACAAGTGAATTTCAAATTTTAGGACGTATTAGTCAAATTGGAAAAAATCTCCAAGTCAGACATGTTTTCAGTTAGATTATTTTATCCTATAATGACAAAAGTTTCTTTTGACTCTGTGACACTCAAAGCTGTAGTTATCATTGCAGTAGACATCGAGTGAGCTATTTATAGCCAGTCCTTGGTTGTGTGCAGACATGGTACAGAGTGTTTCTTACGGGTACACCAAGACCAAAGCCTCGAACTATGGCAATAGAGCCCCCAACTCACAGGTAGATGAGAGTTTTTCTGTTTTTGGCAGAAGGTTAAAATAAGACTGGGCTTCTGCGCTAAGAGATAGAGTTAGAAGAGGGATGGTCACAGCTTTGCCATCACCAAGTCACAAATTTTACTCCATTCAAATGGCTAAAGAGTCCCAAACCTATAGTTTCTCCTTAGGATCAATCTAGAATATCCTTAATAACTTCAGCCAGGGACTTCCAGAGAATCCTGTCCGCTGCAAGGGTCTAGACTGATAAGGGACACGAGGAACGCAAGATGGCAAGACAGGCCTCAAGAGGTGAGAAGGATATGCCTTCTCTAGTAGCAGAGGCAAAAACGGACAAGACAGAATTCAAAAGGATGAGAAGGAGATGGGTGAGAGCAGCAGAGCCAGATAATGGAGAGAACTTCTCAAGTGAAGAAAGATGTGGGTCAGCTGAGGCATGGAACAGACTGAAATGTATCAATCCTACTGTGAAGGCCAAGCAGAGGGAGAGAAATCCCTATCTAGTCAGAGAACACATGTCTTAAATGAAGTAGAAGCAGCAGGAGCAACTGAAAATCACTGGGTCTCCAATCAAGCATGCATCAATCATGACACGAGAACGCTTTCGTTGCACAACCGGTGACTATCCATAGAGGGAGCTTGAGGCAGTACCCACAGATATTGCATATTGATTTGCCAAAAATGTAAAACAACATTTTTTTTTTCTATCTTGTTATAGAGGTGAAGTACTGGAGAATTTATTTTTGAAACTAAATGGTCTTTCACGTGGGAAACGGTGTTAACTGGTAGAGTGATAAAAAAGAAAAACCACGTTTTGATGGCCTTAAGGTGTTACGTAAGAGCTGTGTTAGTTTGGGTCCTAAATTATTTACAGTCCCGAAGTGTTCCCTTTACTCTTTCAAAGCACATACAGTTCTGCTGGGACAGTGGGAACCGGAAGACTAAATTAATGTACATCGGCTCTTTGCTTAAAGGGACACTCCACTGCCCAAATAATGTGGTAGTTTTAGTAGATTTACTGTCAATAAAAACATGCATGCATGTAATTATGTATATTTTAATTTGGTGTATGCTGAAAAATAGCTTGCAAAATTCTCTTTTATATCTCTTGTCTGCAGCCTTTGTAAGCCCTTCCCTTTTAACCCCTTAAGGAACAAACTTCTGGAATAAAAGGGAATCATGACATGTCATACATGTCATGTGCCCTTAAGGGGTTAACCCAATCTAGACTCTCTGTGACTCTCCAATCAAAGATTTCCCAATGCAGCTCATTAGCCTGGGCAATTAAATGCCTCTTGAGTTTAGCTCCACTGAGCTAACCAAGCAGGAAGTAGTAGGCAGTGAGATGTAATAAGGTAAATTCATAAAAAAACTAAAAATAATTCTGATATCTATTGAAATCTATATTTTTATTTTTGTAAAATAAAACAATAAAAATAAATTTGCACTTGTATAAATTTTAGTTTAGGCACCACAACAACTTAATCTATCCCAAGGTAAACCCTAATGTGTGCTTTCGGTTTGACCCTAAAGTGAGCTTCCAGTGCCAATCTCAACTCCCCTCAGGCGGCAATATAGTTTTATGAATGGGGAGTCACTGATTGGCACACATGCATTTAAAAGTCAACACTACTTACAAACACACACACCCCTGCATTCAAATGCAAACACTACACACAAGTACATCACTGGATTCCAATGGTAACAGTACAGACAAATACGCCCCTACATGCATGCACACACATACTCTATACAAAAACATGCTTACATTCAAATGCACAAACACTGCTTACAAATACAACCCTGCAAGGATTATCAAATGGTAGATTCCCATTTGGCTTAGCATTGTGAGAGTTTAACCACAGATGGTGATCTATCTTTTTGCCACTTTTGTACTAAGTGGGGGGGGGGGGGGGGGGACTTTTTTTGCACCAGGGCCCTCTCTACATTAGTTCTACACTGTGTTGAGGGTTAGAGGGCGTAGTTACATGCCAGACAGTGGGGGGAGGGGCATGAGCAGGTCCAAGGGACCCAATCAAATGCTTGCCCAGTGTCTAATCAATAATAAACGCAGCTCTGGTGAAGAGACAGGGATTGGGAGGTGAAAAGGGCAGAGGCACATGTGGGATGAATGTGTTAGATGGGACTCCTATCTAACCCTGTACCCACTACAGCCCCTATCTCCCTGCACACATGACATCCTCTGTTCCCACTTTAGGATGTTATAAGCAACCACACTGTATCATTGAATTTGCTTTATTTCTTTATTAATGTGGAGGGATGCATGCCAGCAAGGGTTACTACATCTAAAAACAGTGTTTTATTAAAACACTGTTTTTGGTTGGATTAAACCCTTAGAAGCAAATCTAGTACTGGGAGTCAGCACACGTGTAATATCTATGTGAAAGCCACACACACACAAAAAAAAGGGGGAGAAGATTAGTAGTAGCCAAAAATCCTTGCACCTGGAGGGAGGCCCTTAATTTCCTATTTCTCGCGGGCCCTGGGAGTAGTCTGTCCGCCGCTGGTAGTTAGACCTAGCAAGGAAGAGCAGGAAGTCTAGGAGAGAGTCCTGACTCTGAGACGTTCCGCTGCTCAGTGTGTTCTGATAACGCTGTGCTAATCAAAGCTGCTCAACTCACAGTTGGGTCGATGATAAGGCATAATCCCAGTGATTACTGCTACGCAGCCAGGGAATTGCGTATGTGTCCAGTGCTGCTAAGAGGTCATAGGTGTCAGGGAGATTACATGAACATGTCTCCTTGTGCTCATTGTTGCAAATCAATGCAAAACGAAATTGAGTACATACAGTGCTACTTACCTCCATATTACCACATGTGCTCACAGTTTCCAATTCTGTGCTTTTAGCCAAATATTAAAAGTTACTAGCCACTGCAGGCCTGGAGGATCCGCTGTGAATTCACTAGTGGTAAATTTCTTCTCACCAGGGATAAATATTCACTAGCCAATGGCTAGCAGCAAGTGGAAATTTTGAGCACTGGTTTGGTTACATTATTTGTCTGCATGATAATATTTCATTAATAGTAAATATCTAACTACTTGGGATTATTGTGAACTTGCCCTATTCCACCATGGCAGGACGCACCTACTTAGAAACCAGGACATTTTGTGGTGGGCCCTTACAGCTGGGGCTGCTGTTTCAGAAATAAAAAAAAAAATTACAGGGGAGGTGTGCAGAGCAGTGAAATCAGCTGTGCAATGCACAAAGCTGAAGGCCCCTGGGATACAGCATAATGTCATATCCCAGAGTCCGACAAGGGCCAGTGAGTGTGAGTTTGTTACTGGATGTGTGTGTCAGAACATGCAGTATATGTTTGTGTGTACCCCAAAGTGTGTGTTAGTGTATGTATGAATATCAGTAAGTGTTAGTAAGGGTTAATTAAAAAAAATGTAAAGGTTTTAGTTAATGTACTTAGTGTACTCGTAATGGGCAGCTCTGTGATCAACTGAGCGCATCGACTGACACACTCAGTTAATCTCCAGACCAAATGATTCTCAGCAATTCCTTCTCTACTCAGTATGATGGCCAAGCAGAGAAAGCACAGGAGAGTGCGGATGGGCACCTGGGGAGCATCTTAGATGTTAAACCATTTGAAAATGGTTTACCACCTGAAGTTAAGATGGACCCCAGGGACTCTGTCCCTCAAAACTATTTGAGAATAAGTTTTTTTGAGGGTGTAAAGTCCCGACACATGACATGTGTGACATGTCATGATTCCCTTTTATTCCAGAAGTTTGGTCCTTAAGGGATTAAAAAAAAAATAGACAAAATTTGTTATTTCTTTTACGTAGAAATGCAACTGCTTAGAGTCAACATTTGAGTCATAAGATTTTTCATAAGACGTCAAAGTATTGTGGTTAATAGGTTTAGTGTGTTCTACTGCAAAATGAAACTGTTCTTTTACCAATATACCAATCAAACTGCGAGGTGCTTGAATTATTTATAAAGTGACACACTTTGTTGTGTTCAGCTGCATGCACCTAACACACTTAGGCCACGATTTAATATTGTTGGGTAAGCTTTTCAAATAATTTAATATTTTTGGATAAAGTTTTAAAATTATTTTTCAATATATATATATATCAATATAACAAAAAAATAAAATGTAAGTATTTTTTTTATAATATTAAATAATTGTAAAAGTTTATCCAAACATACTAAATCATTTGAAAAAAACATATCCAACAATATTAAATCGATGCTTTAGAGTACACATTAAAAATACCCATCAAAATAAAAAAACACTGTAATGCACTGGGAAACTGAATGAAGTTCAATCACATAAAGTGTGATGTACATACAATGTGCAAATAAAGTGTCAATAATACATTGTTTTCTCGTTTCCAGTTTCACTGTAAAAGAAAAACACAGGTACATATGTACAAGTTTAAAAAAAACTTCCTATGAAATTCCCTTATGTTCCCGTTATTGAAAATACTCACATGTACCAGGGTCAATTCTCCTGAGCTGTACCTAAAATAATTTATCATTCATGAAAAAAATATTCATTGAATAAAATAAACTTACAAAGCTATTTTAATTGTATAAAAATAGGATGTAAATGTTACATAAAATAGTTCCAATAGTTAACCATATATGGTGTTATGGCATCTACTACCGTATTGTCATTTCTTTTCCCAGAAGTTATTTTTTTAATATATTATGAAGGTATAGTCCATAGAGATACCACTCATATTATTTAAATCAGAAAACATTTTGAAGTGACCGAATTCCATAATTTATTCAGTGTTTTTATTAAAACAAATATCTAGCATATAACATATTTATTTCCTATAAATATCATATTTAATACCATAAAAAGAGGCAACTTGAATTTTTTTATTTAGAATTTTTGTTAAAACATTTCATAGTGTAGAACAGATTTATTCCTATTAATGCTCCATAACAACCCCAGACTCTTGGTGACAATATTTTAAGAGTTACCGGTAATTTAATGGCTGGTTGCTCAACATTCTATGTCCATTTTCTCATTAATTTGCTTTGTGCTGCCGATTTTCTGTTTGATTAGGAATGGAAGTAATCTTGTTCTCTCAGTTTTGTTACGGTGATAAGAGTACTCACCATACCGCTTTTCTAAACCTGTCAATTGTTTTCCATTACATCCTCACTCCTCTGAACATTAACAGCCTCCTGGAGCCAAGGAAGCTATTATTAATTACATTGCCTAATAAACTCATTTGGCTCCCTGCCCAGCTTCCAAAACATGCGCTGGCCTGCATACCGCCATCTCTCTGTAATTATGTTTATACGGAAAGTTAATTTTTGTTTTCATAAATTGATTTGAGGTTTCTGGAAGCTATTTACAGATAATTAATTTTAGCCGCACAGGCGGATGTGAATCTCGTTTCCAAGTTGGTGCCCTGGTCAGACCACAATATGACCTTTGGACCTCATTGATTTTTTTTTTTACGTGTAGCCTTGATGTGAGTTACAAGGGTGTTTTTGTCACCACCTTACCGTTTACACTACAGAAAGAATTCAAACTCTAGAGAAGGGGAACGATTAAGGGAACTGTATAATGCTGTAAGTAGCAATCATTTAAACATTCTATAAACAAGAAACAAAACAAGGATGCTCACAAAAATAATGTAAAAGGAAACGCAAAAGGGATTTTATGGCTGTGGATTTGAATGTATTAAAAATAAATTAATGGAATGGAATAAGAAAATTGGCTGATTAACACCTCATCAACTCTGCTCTTTGAAGTTATATTGCTTAATTTTATAGTACCTATTAGCATTATTGGTGCATTGACTGTACATGTTTGTACACACAACTTTTCAGCACCTTATATGCCTTCATAATCTCCACTTACATAGAATTTTTTTTTTTTTTATACATTCCAATCTACTGATTTTATGATTGCATTCATTTATAATAATCCTGAGTATCATACCCGGGCCTTGGCAGCATCCTGATTTTGATCTGCATGAAGTGAATTTATGCAGGATAAATAATGTTGCTATGCCAGGATATTGTCACTAAACAGTAATATGAATACGAGCACTTAATGATCAACCACAACATTAAAGTCACTGACAGGTGAAGTGAATAACATTGATTATATTGTTATAATTCCACCTGTAAAGAGGTGAGATATATTAGGCAGCAAGTGAACAGTCAGTTCTTGAATTTCATATGTTGGAAGCAGGAAAATAGCAACAAAAGAGTGACTTTGACAAAGATCAAATAGTGATGGCTAGACAACTAGGTCAGATCATCTCCAAAGAGGCTAGTCTTGTAGGGTGTGCCCAGTATGCAGTGGTTAGTACCTACAAAAAGTGGTGCAAGGAAGGACAAACAGTGAACCGGCATCAGGGTCATGGGCACCCAGGGCTCCTTGATGCACATGAAGAGTGAAGGCTAGCCCATCTGGTGCGATCACACAGAGAGCTGCTGAAGTTCAGACTGCTGAAAAAGTGTCAGAACTGTACCATGGAGCAATAGCAAAAGGTCGTCGGGTCTGATGAGTCACATTTTCTTTTAGATGAGGTGAATGTCCGTGTGTGTGTGTGTGTGTCACTTACCTGGGAAAGCGATGGCAGCAGAATGCAGTATGGGAAGAAGGCAGGCTGGCACAGGAGGTGCTATGCTTTGGGCAATGTTCTGCTGGGAATCATTGGGTCTCGGCATTCATGAGGATGTTACTTTGACACTTACCACTTACCTAGATATTGCAGCAGACCGTGTACACCCATCCAAGGAAATGAACCTTCCTGAGGGCAGTGGTCTCTTTCAGCAAGGAAATCTTTCGGCAGGATAATGCACCTTGCCACATTGCAAAAATTGATCAGGAAGATTTTAAGGAACATGACAAAGAGTTTAAGGTGTTTCATTTGCCTCCAAATTCCCTATATCTCAATCATATTGAACATCTGTGGGATGTGCTGGAATAACAAATCCATTTAGTGGAGGCCCCATCTCACAACTTGCAGGACTCAAAGGATATGCTGCTAAAATCTTGGTGTCAGACACCACAAGACATGTTCAGAGGTGCCTCAATGCATCAAATCTGTTTTGACTGCACAAGGGGGATCTACATGATATTAGGCTGGTGCTTTTAATGTTATAGCTGATCAGTGTTTGTCCGGGGCACTTTTGTGTCATTCTGCCTTGTATCCATTTTAATAGCCACAGAAAAAAAAATCCAACAAAATCCTATCTCCCAACCCATGTGAAGGAAAAAGGTAGTTGACGTACCTTTTCTCGCTTGCCACCCCTGCCTCTTTTGCTGAGATCAATCTTGTAAAAGGAAAGCATTGACAGGCTGCCAATCTGAATGAATAGACATGCTTAACTTGGCTATTGGGGTCTAAGTGCCTCTAGTGGCTTACAGGGAGCCATGTTAAAGTTGCAATAAAAACATTACAGTTCATGAAGTTGCCTATAGTGTCCATGTAGAGTTCACGGCAAAAGGCAAAATACATAATAAAATAAGGAAAAGGAAGGAAGTAACAAAAGAAGATAAAAAAAATGCTGGACATTTCTTTACATCTACTCAAAGATGTGTTTTCAACAGCTCCTTCTTTGCCATGTAGGTTTTTTTGTCATTTGTCTGCCTTTTGTCATTCATTTTAATTTATATATTGTTTTTAAATAAAACTCAACATGTATCTTTGTAAGTACACGTGATATTGGAAGTCAGTTTGAGTGTGAGACATCCTATTATTTATAACAAGGTTTTATTTTGTGTGGATACTTCATAATGTGACCTTGGCATAATATTGACATTACTTGTGTGCATTATACTAATTATAGATAGACGTTATTGACATTATTGCTGTGCTCCACAACTTGATGTTAGTATTTTATTGATGTTAACTCTGTTCACCCATCTAATTTCCCAGACAGATTCCGAAAAAGTCTTTGATTTGCCTCACATTCCTACCAAGTATTGCCCGTCACAGTTTAGCAGTCTCTTTCTTTTAATCCACTGCACTGTCTGTCTCTATAACTCACAATATGCACAAATACATTCCATCTCAGTGGGTTAGGATATATTAATAGATGTATGACTGTTTCCGCACATGTGCAAATATTCTAAATAAACACGTCAAACACCCAGGCACATGAGAGTGGATGGATCACTATGGCAGTGTCATTTTCATTCCAATCAGATTTCATAAACCTCTGGCATTCTTAGGTGCATTTCTCAGTTATTAGATTTTTCTAAGAACCAACTCCTTGTTCCGGTGTTCCTGGTTTACAATCCCCTGACTCAATTTCCAGTATTACCAGGAACTAGTAACCTGGACGTTACCTGATTTCTGCTATCTGCCTTCCAGTTATCTTATGAACTTTATTGCAGTTTTGCTTTGTCACTTGTGCTTCCAATAGAATAACTGAAGACTGCAACGGAAAAAAGCTTATGAGTACAGTAGCTCTCCTCAATTACAGCCACAGCACCTCCGTTTCAGCATGTTTAAAGGGAAACTAGTTGTTTTCCCGGCACTATAGCTCCATGTAGTGCCCACTCCTTTGCCCCCACTGCGTGGTGCAGAATAGCTTTTTAATAGTGGTAGACAGCCACTAGAGGAGGAGCTAACCATGGCAGATAATTATTGCAGTTTATCAAAAACTGCAATAATTACCATTGCAGGGTTAAATAATCTGGGACAGTGCACCCAGGCTCTTCAATGAGCAGAAGTGGTCTGGATGCCTATAGTGTCCCTTTAATCACACATCATTTGCATTTTACGGTAACAACTATTGTTCCATGTTACAACATTTTTATATCCAGATTCCAAATTCTACACTACTAGACACGTGTAAGTTATCCATCACTGCAAGCCTGGAGTGTCCATGGCACACTCACCAAGGGTGACTTTCTACTCACCAGGAAAGAATTTTACATTTGCCAATGGCTAGTGTTGGAGCGAATGGAAATTCTAAGCAATGAATATAATATCCATAAGGCTTGGTTGACAATATAACTGTTTGCATTGTTTACCTGGAATTAACAACAAGTTAAATAAGCGCATCAGATATTTGTGAACCCAGATGAAAAGCCAGCCCAAGATCAGAAGCATCATGAGAAGAATTTTTAGCAAATATTCAGATTGAGAGAAAACCTTATTTATAAATAGGTTCCTCCCCCATCTGTCAATAAGTTATTTGGCATAGATTTGGCCACAATCGTGAGCAGGCAATCCCTACTACAGGTGGTTCTTCTGCTCTCTGACACAGTAAATACAGAACATGAACCACAGTTGGTTATTCAACACTGATTAGAAAAGCTTGTATTTAAACTGTAAATATTTAAAGAGGTTATACAAAAGTAAGAATGTAATGAAGTAAGAATGTTCTCCAAAATCACCATTGGAGTCAATTATTAATTATGTGTGATGAAAAAGACGTAGATAAAGAGGACACGTGTTATGATGCAATCATGTCTAGATAAAATTCCAATTCTACAATCAGAAAATGACTCACTGCATGTGAATTAGCCTACTTAAACTGCTTGTAAATGCATTTGGACAATCTCCCAATACACTTTTGATCAGTTGATTTCCACTGTCTGCATCGAAACCACAGAACAAATAAGGGTTTGGCTTTCAATCCAAAACAGCCCACACGTGGCAGAGAATAATGATAAGTAGGTCTATAATGGGGAACCTCCTAGCGGTGGATATAGAATGGTTTTACACACAAGGAGTTGTTGTATAATGTAGTTGAAGGCATGACTGCATCTAAATACATGTAATAATATTTATATAGTATCACAAAGTGCATGAAGAGCTTCACAAAACAAACTATGCAATACAATAGGATCATTGAAGATCATGATTAAGCAGTAAGCCTTCCGCTTAATGCCAGTGTGTTAACAGTAGACTTACAGATATGGTAGGGAGAGGCCAATGCTTAGAGTCATCTAAGGTAAGACAAAATGTACTATGTTACTAATTCTAAGAAGTATTTCATTTATTTTAAAGTAAAGGAAACACAATTCTAAAAGTGTTCCAAGATAAGATCCATGACCACAAATTAATCCCACATAGGTTTTAAAAAGAGCATATTTAAAAATGCAACAGAACTGGTATCATGTATAAAAAAAACATATCATTCATTGTGAGAGTTCTGTGTATGTTGCTTAGTATATGTGTATTTTTTGAAGTATTTATTAGTGTTACACATAGTGGTGTATTCTGGTTTTGTGCTGCTCTAGGCATGACAAAACTCGGACACACCCCCCTGCCCCCTTCCAAATTTCTCTTCCTGACAGACACACGTCCTCATTAATGCACCGACATAGTCACTGGCAGATCCCCCAGCATTGTTACACACTGTTTAACCAACATACACTTTCACTGAAACATACACATTCATAGACATACACACTCACTCATTCACAGTTACACACACTCACATTTACCAACAGACACACATTCACCGACAGACACATATACACACTGACAGAAATGCATGCACACTCGCTGACAGACGCACACTCATTCAGTGTCATACACACACATATACCCACTGACAGATGCACACTGACAAACACACATTCACACTCGCTGACAGACATATATACACTCAGTGTCAGACACACACATTTACTGACAGACACATACACTAGCTGACAGACACACACTGACAGACTTACACATTGAGTGACATACACACACTGACACACGCATACACACACCAACAGACACACATACATACACTGACAGACACACACTCTCAGTGACAGATACACACACTGACAGACACACTTACACTCTCACTGACAAACACATATACACTCTCACTGACAAACACATATACACTCACAGTGACACACACACATACTCTTTGACAGACACATACACACTAACACACTCATTAACAGACACACATACTAACACATTCACTAGCATACATACTCACTAACACACACACACACACTAACACACTAACACACTTACTTACAGACACACACACACACACACACAGACACACTAACACACTTACTAACAGACATACTAACTGACACACTCACAATGTAAAATATATATTTTTTAATGTTCAACCAATCCAGCCTCCCTACCTTTAAGAGTGCTGGAGTTGATTCTTCCCTGGGGTCCAGTGGGGCTGGCTACAGTTCGGCAGAAACAGGCAGGCTGGCTGACGGGCGGGCAGTCTGGCGAGTGGTGGAGGTGGGCGGGAAGGGAGCTGTAATCCTTCTGCTCAGCTTCCTCCATTAGTGGGACGCGCGAGGGAGCAAAGCAGGAAGAGTTCATGGGACAGTGCTCCTTCGCCACCCAGCTATCAACAGATCAGATGCCAGCCTTGCGGGGCCCCAAGATAGCCAGCAGGGCAGGTCCTGGGTCCCCAGGACAAGAGGCTAACCATGCATCTGCCAGGCGTTTGGGGGGCTGCTTTTTTTGCCGCCCCCATGAAAGTGCCACCCAAAGCAAATGCCTTGCCAGCTTCATGCTAAATACAGTGCTGCTTACACCTTCATGTCTATGATTAAAGGACCACTCTAGTGCCAGGAAAGCATACTCGTTTTCCTGGCACTAGAGTGCCCTGAGGGTGCCCCCACCCTCAGGGTCCCCCTCCCGCCCGGCTCTGGAAAGGGGAAAAGGGTTAAAACTTACCTTTTTCCAGCGCTGGGCGGGGAGCTCTCCTCCTCCTCTCCGCCTCCGATCCTCCCCGTCGGCTGAATGCGCACGCGCGGCAAGAGCTGCGCGCGCATTCAGCCGGTCGCATAGGAAAGCATTCATAATGCTTTCCTATGGACGCTTGCATGCTCTCACTGTGATTTTCACAGTGAGAATCACGCAAGCGCCTCTAGCGGCTGTCAGTGAGACAGCCACTAGAGGAAAAAGGGGAAGGCTTAACTAATTGATAAACATAGCAGTTTCTCTGAAACTGCTATGTTTATAAAAAAATTAGTTAACCCTAGCTGGACCTGGCACCCATACCACTTCATTCAGCTGAAGTGGTCTGGGTGCCTAGAGTGGTCCTTTAAGTCTCAGAGCTGAGACAGACTATGGAGTGACCGTGTTGGAATCTACTTAATGTATTTTTACTGAATTAATTGAAGCCATGCATAGTTTGCTATAGTAATGACCTATACCTTACAATGTATTTAAAGAGAAGAAATCTTTCAGATACCATTGGCCAGTTCCATGTAGAATTTATGATCGGATGTATTACCTCAGTCTATCCGCCCGTCTGTCCACAAGTCCATCGATCAAAGATGTATGACTTACAGTAAAATCATATATCATCAAGAATGATTTTTGTATGTGTCAACAAAATTAATATCATTGAGACTTGTAATGATAATTACATCAATACCACAGGATAATATGTTGATATTAATTTCAAACTCGCTCAATCTCTTCCTCCATCTCTCTCTAGACAGACATGTAGAAGGACTGGACATAATATCAACTTAAATGACCAAACATTCTGAGCAGCAACATCAGTCATCATATGTAAAAAGTGTATTTGTCTGAGCGGTCAGTAGCAGGAGCTTCTGCAGATACAAATAACTATAAATCTAAGCACACTTGGTCACTGTTCCCATATCGCCCATATTGACTGACTCTTTTGTTGTAACTGAGAGTTTTTGGTTTGATCACGGTCTGCACAGCAAGTTTAACTGACACAAACAGCCTTATTTTCATTGGACAGTCAGCTGCTTGATAGCCTTCAAATGTATCTAAATTTTACAGAGAATACATGTTTTTTTTAAATAGGAAAATATGTCAGTCTAAAGCACTAAATTGACTTTTTTTTATTTCCTTAACCTAGTTGTACATCTATATTATAATTATAGCAAGATGTCTGAAATGGTGATGCTAGATGCTATGTATGATGTGTTTATATCTTACTAGCCATGTTCACTGAGTGTAATGTCAGGTGTTAATGTTTCATCACACATTACAAATAAAAGATTAGTGTCGGGAACTGCCCTTGATTGTTGTCACGCTTGGCTTAGAATTGAGAGGTTGCTCTAACTTTAAAAGGTTTAGAAGCTAATTCTTTTGAGATAAGGTTAGCTAAATCCCTGTGATATGTATGGTCCCAGAAAGGTCACCGAATCGAGTAAAGCTGAATCACTAGAACAGAATAATATGAAAGATCAGAGATATCGTATGGCAAGCTAAGCTCACAATGTCAGGCATGGCTAGGGGAGGGCTGGCAACTTGTGACCTGAGGGGGCAAAAACTATTTAGTGGCCCATAGTGCAATTTTACCAACTAATCTGTTAATATCAGCGGTAGACACAAGTACACAAACAAAATAGATGTGTGGATGGAAATACAAGATAATTGAATAGAAATAATTAAAGTGCTATGCAAGGAAATGTTATTATTGCATTAAATGCATCAACCTTGTATGTCAAGCCAATGAGCAGTATATGCATAAACTAGATATATCATGCCAATGGTATATAATGCGAGTAAGCAGTAAATGCATAAACTCAGTATATCATTTCAATGTGTGGTAAATGCACACATCTTGCATACCATACCAAAGAGCAGTAAAATGCATAATTTTGGTATATTATGCCAATAAAAGCATTTG